>NC_143188.1:15133392-15284375 GCF_047325235.1 Durio zibethinus | reverse complement strand
TGAAATTCCTTCAAACACAACTTTCAACTCCTTTGGACATGATTGTCAAGGAGCAATTTACATTTCCAAAGTTCCGTTGCCTCTGTTTAGAGGAGCAATTTACATTCCCAAAGTCGTGGTGCCTCTGTTTAGAGGAGCAATTTATTTTCCAAAGTCGTGGTGCCTCTGTTTAGAGGAGCAATTTACTTTCAAAAGTCGTGGTGCCTCTGTTTAAAGGAGCAATTTACTTTCGCAAAGTCATTGAGCCTCTGCTTAGAGGAGCTTTGGTAAAAAAAAAAAAAAAACAAAGACAAAAAAAAGCAAAAAAACAAAAAAACAAAAAAACAAAAAAACAAAAAAAACAAAAAAGGCAAAAAACAAAAAAAAAACCAAAAATGACAATGCTGAGTTGAGTCTTGATTGGGTGTCTACGTCTTTGCACAATTTATGTTTCACAGAAAATGTGCAAAGAGGGGCAGCTGTAGACACCCAATTGGGTGATCTGGGCCTGGCCCAAATGGGTAAACCCAATGCAATTTTTACTTTGTATTATTTTTTTTCTTTCTTTTCTTTTCTTTTCTTTTGTATTTTATGTATTTTATTATTAATATATATTAATATATATATATCTTTATTTTTTTCTGTTAATATTTATATGTATTATATTTATATAGTTATATATTTATTATTACATTATAATTATTTTATTATTTTTTCTTTTTCTTGTAATATTTTTTTTCTTTTGGTTTATCTTATTGTACTCCTAATTATCTGTTAATAATTTTTTTTCTCCTCTTTTCTTGATCCGTATCTGATTTTTTGTATATCTGATATTATTATTATTTTTTTATTTATCCTACCTTTTCTAATTATCTATTTTTTTATTTGATTTTGGAAGGCTGGGATTGAAAGTTGAAGAATCCCACTGTGAAAGGGAATTCAATCAATAGAGTCTAGATTGGATTCAAAGATTGAATCCCCGTCCAAGAAGGAATTGGGATTGATCAGCTATAAAAGGGACCTCCTGGAACAGATGCTGGACACACAAAAAACAGAAGCAAAAGCTATTGATTGAGAGAATATGGGCGTATAGAGAGCTAAGAAAGGGTTTAGCAGTGTTCTGGGAGTGAGAAGAATTTTTTTAGAAATTTTTGGCGAAAATTTTTCTGGAAATTTCTGGGAAATTTCCAGATTCCGATGAATTTTTCGGCGAAACTTGAATTTTTCGACGAGAATTCTGGCGAAACTTGAAGTTTCCGGTGACCTGCCCAGTTTTCGGTGAAGAATCCCAGAAATCGGTGATCTTCCGGCCAACTTCCGGCGAACCTCTGGTGAAATTTCCAAATTCCGGTAACATTTCCCAAAATCCGACGAAAATTCCACCGGTGTTCTTCAGCCTTTTAGAGAGAAGGGAGAGGAAAAAGGAAGAAGAGAGAGAGAGAGGGAGAAGGTTTCTGTCGAAAAACGAAGGGAACTGCCTTTTATACCCTTCCAAAACGACGTCGTTTTGGCTTTAAGTGACCAGAGGATCCGCGTGTTTTGCCGAAACCCGACTCGACCCGAGCGTCGACCCGCTTTTCTGACCCGCGCATGCCTGCCCCCCTCCGAGCCGAGCTTCCCAAGCCGTCAACCCGAGCCGTTTCCCTTCCTTGAGCCGAGCCGAGCCGAGAGCCGAGCCGCTCCAGGTTTTTTTTCTTTTTTTTTTTCAGAATTTTTTTATTTATTTGTTTTATTTATTTATTTATTTATTTATTTAGGTTATATTTATTTAATATTTTTTATCTTTATCTTATTTTTTTACTTTTCTTTATTTTTTATCTTTATTTGTTTTCACTTTTATTTTGTTCTATTTTCTTTAAATAAAAATCAAAGTTTCAAAAAATATTTTTTGAGGAAAAGTTGAAAGTATCAATTTTCCTTGGAAATCAAAGTTTCAAAAAAATATATATTTTTGGGGAAAAGTTGAAAGTATCAATTTTCCTTAAAAATAAATTTTCAAAAAAGGGATTTTTGAGGAAAAGTTGAAAGTATCAATTTTCCTTGGAAATCAAAGTTTCAAAAAAAAAAATATTTTAGGAAAAAGTTGAAAGTATCAATTTTTCTTAAAAATAAATTTCTAAAAAACATTTTTGGGGAAAAGTTGAAAGTATCAATTTTCCCTACACAAGAACAATCATCCTCTCCTTCCTTTTTATTTTGATTTTGATTTTGATTTTTCTTTAACTAATCCGACGACGGAGCCTCTGCAAGTGAAACAGTAGTTTTTCTTGCATACTTTTGAGGTGAGGGAATTTTTTCAATTTTCTGTTAAAAGTATTAGAGTCAATTGAGAATAATTTCAAATAATTAATTACTTGGTAAAATTTTAAGGCTTTTGGATAACATAAATTTCAGCTGGTACCATCTTTTGATGGGCGTTGTGAGGGTGCTATAACCTTCCTCACACGTAATCGAACTCCCGAACCCTGTTCTGGTTAGCAGACCTGAATCTATTCTTTTAGGGACCCTTAAGCTTAGGTGTTCCCTGAAAGGACAAGTTCTTTAGGTAGCCAATCGCACCTAGATAAAAAGGATTGGTGGCGACTCCCTTAAGCCAATGTCTAGCGATAGGTCCCCGGATCTAGACGTTATGACAAGGACAATAAATGAAGATGAAGTTAAAGATGAAGACTCCAGAAATGGGACATCTCTGTTGCACAATCAGAAAAAGGCTTTGAAGCCTGACATTATGTTATGCTTTTCAACTGGATCCTCCAGGAGTGCTGCTCCCACTGAATCAAATACAGAATCTGACAAACTGATTTTTCAATTTGAGTCAGAAATTCAAGTTCAAAATGATAGCAGAGCTACAGCAACCTTAGAAACTGAGACTGAGTTTACAAAAGATGCTCATGCTATGTGAAAAAGTTCTTAAATGAGCAAAGGAGGCTTTGAAGGGGAAAAACACTAGCTCTGGGGGAGAGAAGTTGTATAAAGGAATGCATGGCTATGTGGATCATAAGGCTGGGTTTCGAAGAGAGCAAACAGTTGCCAGTGAGAAAGCTGGTGGGTCACATGGACCTCTTAGGGCTTCTGCCTACATCAGGGTTTCAGCAAGATTTGATTATCAGCCTTAAATCTGTAAAGACTACAAAGAAACTGGTTACTGTGGTTACAGAGATTCATGTAAGTTTATGCATGATCGTGGAGATTACAAGTCTGGATGGCAGTTAGAGAAGGACTGGGAAGAAGCAGAAAAAGCAAGGAAGAGAAATCTGGCTTTGGGTGGCGATGATGATGATGAGGCAGGGGTAGACCAGAGTGATGATGACAATGATGATTCGTTGCCCTTTGCATGTTTTATTTGCCTGCAGCCTTTTGTGGATCCTGTTGTGACTAAGTGCAAGCACTACTTCTGCGAGCATTGTGCTTTAAAGGTACCCACATATGCCTTTTCATGTAGATTAATTTTTTTAATGTCCTTTTTGTGCAAGGTTAATATCTATTAGATTTTGTTACATTTGTTGTTAATGCATTGCTTAGGTGCAAAACTTTTTTGGTTACTTGCATACAAAGAAAATTGTATGTGGACCAACTGTTTTTCAGCTATAGAAAGAGGACATATTTTAACTTTACATCGTCAACTTTTGGTGCCTCATGTCTGTATAGTTTACATTTTTATTCTCATTCCCATGTAAAATAACCAACTGCATCTTTTGGTTGTTCAGCATCATGCAAAGAATAAGGAATGCTTTGTATGCAACTAACCCACCCTTGGCATTTTCAATACTGCTTATGAGATACGTATACATTGATGCTTTCCTTCAATTCCTGTTGCCATGAGCACTTTTATTTCTTTGTTTAGTGTTGTAGTGGAGGATTCACTTGTCTGAATACCTTATTAAATGAAACCATTTCCCTGCTTGAGCTTGGGGGAATTTTGGAATGACGAGCTCTTTAAAATCATTGTTGCTGCAGGCATGTGCATTAGTATTTAGGTAAGCATTTTTTCTGCGTCATTCCACAACTGACTTATGAGATGAGTGATTGTATTAATCAGAGTAAGAATTAGGTTTTTACATGAAGTTCCAAGAGTTGTCGAAAACAACTGAATGAGTAGACAATTGTAGAACTTGTAATGTATATACAAAATTGGCATTCCTAGGATGCCAACAAACCCTATTGCTGCCTTTTACCCATGAAGTAGAATTTCTTCTACCTAGAGATAGCGGTGCAATCCAATATTAATTTTTCAACAATCAGCATCCAACTTCACAACCTTCATCATGACCAAGAATTCAGCTTGATCAGATCAGAATCCAGGTCCCGATGACACATACGGGTAGGATCTAGGATGTTACTTCAAAGAGTTTAAGAATGTTGGATTGCAGGTAGTTTCAATAGGGTAGGGATGGCTAATGGAAGCTGTGATTTTTTGTACTGTCCAAATCCAAAGCATGGAAAACATTAATGATCGGTTTTCTTCCTTGAAAAATACAGTTCTTGCATTCAAAAGAAAAAAAAAGTGAAATTAGCTAGCAAACCTAAACTTAAACTCAAGAAATAGTTATCTTTTTTGTTTCCTTTTTTCCCTGTAAAATTTTCAAATGACCGAATTCATAAGAACAAAGTATTTTTCTAGTTGATACTTACATTTCTAGTTAGAGAAGGATTCAAATGAGCAAGAACTTAGGGCTGCATGAGGACAGTTGTAGGAGAAAGCCTCTAGCGGTAAAGTCTTCATATACGCATAATCACTCTGTCCAATGTGGCTTTTGGCAACCTCTAAGTCATCAAATATCTTTTTACTTGCAGCAATCTTCTAAACATAAATTCTGAGCTAATACTCAAAATAGGCTAAATATCAGAAGGCTTGACATCCTTCCTGGTTTACGGCATCAAGCTGACTACTAGAGAAAAAACTACCTATAAAATGATGAGTGATTGAAACATAGCATGTCTTCATCTTTTAATTTTGGATTAGTGGCTATATCAGAACACTTAGCACATCAATGTCAATATTGGCTATTTAGTTATGATGTTTTTTTTCTATCAGATAGAGAATAAGTTACTGAAAGGATTCAATGGAATAGAGAAGTGAGTATATATAAGTTACTGAATGTATTGCCCTCATTGTTTTTGTTTAGTCAGGGTCTATTCTACATGCAAATCAATCATATAGCAATAGAGCTTACAACAAACCATTTGTTTTTGTCTGTAGGAGTGCTGAAGCAAAGAAACAAAGGATGATATGGGATTAAAGTTAGTCTGGAATTGTCGAGCTTGATACCTGGAACTGGAAGCTTTGTTCTTTTCTTTTCGTTTTTTTTTTCTCTGTAGTGATGTAGCAGTTAATACAGGAATAAAGCATCTTAGCTTGAGCTTGGTCTGTGAAGATTTTTCTGTGTTAGGAGATGTAACATCTAGTTTTGGCAGTTGAAATGGTAGACGTAGTCATTGTTGTACATGCCATGGCTTATATCAAATTCCTGCACTGCAAATAGTTGAGGTGAATAATTGATATTGTTGATGTAATTCCTGGTCTGATAGTTGAAAGTTTTATTGGAGGTTGAGAAGGAGAGTTTGTGTGACCTGTCATAGAGTAGAAAGTCAGTGTGCCAAAAATGTTATTTTGAGGCATTCTCCGATGCAAGTTAAGTTAGTAAGGTATATTAGAAGCAAGTAAATGAGAGAGAGTAAGGAGCAGTTAAAGAGAGCAAAGAGAATTCAGTAGTGAATCGCCTGTCTGGTGTGGTTCTACTTTTTATACCTCTTAATGACGACGTGGCAAACTGAGCTTTCATGTGTAAGACCTATTATGTGGCTGCCGGCATGATCACTTAGGTATAACCATAATGAAGAGTTTAAAAGATAATAGGACTTTTGTTAAGAATTTCTTTGGATAAATGATTTTTATTAACCCTGTCGTAACGTTTAGATCCGGGGATCTATCGCTAGACATTGACTTTCAGGGAGTCGCCACCAATCTTTTTTGTCTAGGTGCGATTGGCCACCTAAGGAATCTGTCCTTTCAGGGAACACCTAAGCTTAAGGGTCCCTAAAAGAATAGGTTCAGGTCTACTAACCAGAACAGGGTTCGGGAGTTCGGTTACGTGTGAGAAAGGTTATAACACCCTCACAACGCCCATCAAAAGATGGTACCAGCTTGAATTTGTGTTATCCAAAAGCCTTAAAATTTTACCAAGTAATTAATTATTGGAAACTTCTCTCAATTAACTCTAATACTTTTAGCAGAAAATTGAGAAAATTCCCTCACCTCAAGAGTATGCAAGAAAAACTACTGTTTCACTTACAGAGGCTCCGTCGTCGGATTATTTAAAGAAAAATCAAGATCAACCAATTAATTAATTATCGAAAATTATTCTCAATTGACTCTAATACTTTTAGCAGAAAATTGAGAAAATTCCCTCACCTCAGGAGTATGCAAGAAAAACTACTGTTTCACTTGCAGATGCTCCGTCGTCGGATTAATTAAAGAAAAATCAAGATCAACCAATTAATTAATTATCGAAAATTATTCTCAATTGACTCTAATACTTTTAGCAAAAAATTGAGAAAATTCCCTCACCTCAGGAGTATGCAAGAAAAACTACTGTTTTTACTTGTAGAGGCTCCGTCGTCGGATTAATTAAAGAAAAAAGAAAAAAAAAATCAAGATCAAAATCAAAGTCAAATAAAAAAAAATTCAAAAAAAAAAAAAAAAAAAAAAAAAAACCTGGAGCGGCTCGGATCGCGGCTCGGCTTGGTGCGGCTCGGCTCGGCTCGGAGGGGCTGAAACGCGCGGGTCAGAAAGCGGGTCGACGCTTCGGGTCGGGTCGGGTCGGGTTCGACAAAACGCGCGGATCCTCTTATTAACTTAAAGCCAAAACGACGTCGTTTTGGGAGGGTATAAAAGGCACCTTCCTCCGTTTTTCAGCAGACCGTTCCTCCCCTCTCTCTCTCTTCTTCCCTTCTTCTCTGCCTTCTCTCTAGAATTTGAAGAACGCCGGTGCCGGATTCTGGAAAATTCGCCGGAATCTGGGAATTTCGCCGGAAATTGGCCGGAAGTTGGCCGGATGGTCGCCGGTTTCTGGGATTCTCCGCCGGAAACTGGGTCTGTCGCCGGAAACTTCAAAGTTTGCCGGAATTGTCACCGGAAAATTCAAAAGTCGCCGGAATTTTCGCCGGAATCTGGAAATTTCCCAGAAATTTCCAGAAAATTTTTTCGCCAAATTTTTCTAAAAAATTTTCTCACTGCCAGAACACTCCTAAACTTTTTCTTAGCTCTCTAAACACCCCTATTCTCTCAATCAGTAGCTTTTGCTTCTGTTTTCTCTGTGTCTTGACTGTTCCAGGGGGGTCCCTTTTATAGGGATTGATCAGGAGTTTCTGATCAATCCTAATTCCTCTTTGGACGGGAATTCAGTCTTTGAATCCAATTGGACTCTTCTGATTGAATTCCCCTTCAGAGTGGGAGTCTTCAACTTTGAATCCTAGCCCTCCAAAATAAAAATTAAAATAAAATAAAAAAAAATCTAGATAATTGGAAAGATAAATCAAAAGATAAAAAATTTTCAAATAATATCTGAAAATCAGAAAAAATCAGAACAGATAATTAAAAAAAAAAGATAAGAATAATAATATAATAATAATAAATATATAACTATATACATATAAATCTATTCTAATGAAAAAAAAAATATATATATATATACATATATTAATACATAATAATAAATAATAAAATACACAAGAGAGAAAAAAAAATAAAAATAAAAATAAAAAATACGGGTAAAAATTCAATTGGGCCTTGCCCATTTGGGCCAGGCCCAAATGATCTGGGTCAGGCCCAATTGATCCGGGTCAGGCCCAATTGATCCGGGCCCGGACCTGATTGGGTGTCTACAGCTGCCCCTCTTTGCGTATTTTCTGTGAAACAGAAATTGCGCAAAGACGTAGACACCCAGTCAAGACCCGACTCGACTTTTTTTTTTTTTTTTTTTTTTTAGCTCCTCTTGACAGAGGCTCTACGACTTTGAAAAATAAATTGCTCCTTTAAACAGAGGCACCACGACTTTGGAAAGATAAATTGCTCCTCTAAACAGAGGTACCACGACTTTGGAAAAATAAATTGCTCCTCTAAACAGAGGCAACGAACTTTGGAAAGTAAATACTCCTAGACAATCATGTCCGAAGGAGTTGAAAGTTGTGTTTGAAGGGATTTCAGGAGATTATGCCCAAAGGTCTTATAAATCAACCCTGATACCAAGAGACATCCTATTTCGAGGATTAAGAACTTACCTGACAAGTTTCTTCTCAAACTTGCAAAGTCTTTTTATATCTGTCTTTTTCATGTGGGATGTTGGAACACCCCTGCTTCTTGAATTTGTACACTATACTTTCCTGAAAGTAGTGTATGCTATGCAAATGCATATGAATTTCAATGCATGCTATGCAAATGTTGGTCAATTAATTCCTGTTCAATGTATGGTACTCAAGTTTCTCAAGCTCTTTTTTCTTTCTTGGGTGTCAAGCCCTTGGATTAATCAAGGATCCAATTGCACTGCTCTTCTAAGATCGAACCAGTGTAGCTCTCAATTGTCTCTTTCACTCACATTCTTCTTGTAAGAAATCTCTTCCTAGATTCAATTTCCTAATTAGGAACTGAACATGTCGATTCTGCCTTTTTCACTCTTGACTCATTCAATGTAATGTAAAAATCTTTCCTGTTGTTATTCATTCATCAATCATTATTTCAAATTCAAAAAGTAAGAATGCATTTGCACATTTCTTCAATGGTGGGGTATTAAGAAGAAAAGAATCTGAATGTTGAGAAACAGTCATAAGAAAAAAAGACACAAAGAATGGAATAGAATGTCTCTTATTAGCAAAATGTTGGCAAACTTTGATTAAGAAAGAATTACAAGGATAGGTATGGGGACAAAGCCCAAAATGAACAATCATGATAACACATCTCAAAGTCTTTTCTGAAAACTCAACCCTCTGATGTATTTAACAACTTGGAACTCTTCCGAACTTGCTAGCCCCTATATCAGCAGACTTTTAAATTCGATGCCGTATCCTCCTTATCTAAGCTGCCTTTTCAGGTTTTCAACTTAGACAACCCCCTATGACTCAAACCGCCCTTTTTGGGTTTTCGCCTTGAGTCCTCCTTTTTCATTCACTTTTTCTTTTTTTCCATTTTTTCCATTTTTTTCATTTTTCATCATTTTTCATTTTTTCCATTTTTTCATTTTTTTTATTTTTTTATTTTTTTTGTATTTTTTCAAGCATAGTATTTCTTCACAGCATCAGAATTTACAGGATGGGGTAAATCGTTTCCATCCATCTCAGTCAGTATCAATGCTCCACCCGAAAAAGCCCGTTTCACCACATACGACCCTTCCCAATTCGGAGTCCATTTTCCTCTACTATCGTGCTGGATTGGGAGAATTCTTTTCAAAACCAACTCTCCTTCTCGAAAGCAACGAGGCCGAGTCTTCTTATCATGAGCCCTCATCATTCTTCTTTGGTATAACTGACCATGGCACAGTGCAGTCAATCTCTTCTCTTCTATGAAATTTAACTGCTCATAACGTTCACGAATCCATTCGGCTTCTTCTAACTCAACTTCTTTTAAAACTCTCAAAGAGGGGATCTCTACTTCCACTGGTAGTACAGCTTCCATCCCATAAACCAAAGAAAACGGGGTTGCCCCAGTAGAGGTGCGAACTGACGTTCGGTATGCATACAATGCGAATGGTAATTTCTCATGCCAATCTTTGTAAGTCTCGGTCATTTTTTCCAAAATCCTCTTTATGTTCTTATTGGCTGCCTCAACTGCCCCATTCATTTTTGGACGGTATGGTGCCGAGTTATGATGCTTGATCTTATATTGAGCACATATTTCTTGCATCATCTTGCTATTTAGATTCTTGGCATTGTCTGAAATGATTTTCTCCGGAAGTCCATATCTACAGATAATCTCCTTTTTTATGAACTTGCAAACCATGGAGTGTGTCACGTTTGCATATGAAGCTGCTTCTACCCATTTTGTGAAGTAATCTATCATCACAAAAATGAATCTGTGCCTGTTAGAAGCCTTTGGGGTGATTGGACCAATGACATCCATGCCCCACATTGAAAATGGCCATGGTGGTGCCATAACATGTAAAGCAGACGGCGAAGCATGAATCTTATCAGCATATATCTGGCATTTATGGCATTTACGAGCATAATCAATACAATCATTCTCCATCGTCAACCAGTAATATCCCGCTCTCATAATCTGTCTTGCCATCATATGTCCACTAGTATGTGCCCCACATATTCCATCATGCACCTCTTCAATGATTTTTTTCGCTTCAGTCTCATTTACACACCTCAATAGTACTTGATCCTTGCTTCTTTTGTAAAGGATATCCCCATCCAGGAAAAAGCTCATAGCCAATCTTCGGATGACCCTTTTATCATTTTCTGTTGCATGAACTGGATACTGCTGATCCTTAACATATTGTAAGATGTCATAATACCAGGGTTTTCCATCTTCTTCCCCCTCTACATTAGAACAATACGCTGGTATATCCTTAACATCTAACTTGATGGGCTGAATGTCGGTGTCATCATTAATTCGAATCATTGCAGCCAGAGTAGCCAATGCATCAGCAATCACATTTTCTTCTCGAGGTAAGTGATCGAACTGGACATCTTCAAATTGTTTCGTCAACTCTAGAATATACTTATGATACGGAACGAGTTTTGAATCTCTCGTCTCCCATTCTCGTTTCAACTGGTATATAACTAGAGCTGAGTCTCCGAACACTTTCAGTGCTTTTACTCTTCTTTCTATAGCAGCTTGCAAACCCATAACACATGCCTCATACTCAGCGATGTTATTTGTGCAATTGAAATTTAACCTCGCTGTTACAGGATAATATCGTTCTTCTGGAGAAATCAGAATTGCCCCAATTCCATGTCCCAAGGCATTAGCAGCTCCATCAAAGTACATTCTCCAACATTTTTCTACATGCCCCCCTTCCTCCAGTTGAGAAATAGTCATTAAGTCTTCATCAGGAAATTCTAGCTTCATCGGCTTATACTCTTCAGTAGCACGATCTGCAAGAAATTCTGCTATAGCGCTCCCTTTTATTGCTTTTTGGCTCATATATATAATATCATATTCCGAGAGCATTACTTGCCATCTAGCAATTCTTCCAGACAAAGAAGGCTTCTCGAAGATATACTTAATGGGATCCAGTTTTGCTATGAGCCACGTAGTGTGATAAAGCATATACTGTCTGAGTCTTTTGGCAGTCCACGCTAATGCACAACACATTTTCTCTAGTGAAGAATACTTGGATTCATATTCTGTGAACTTTTTACTCAGGTAGTAAATAGCTCTCTCCTTTCGGCTAGCTTCGTCTTGCTGCCCCAGCACACATCCCATTGAACTTTCACATACAGTTAAGTATAAGATTAAAGGTTTCCCTGGAACAGGTGGCACCAACACTGGAGGGTTCGATAAATATTGCTTAATTTTATCAAACGCCTCCTGACATTCTTCGCTCCATTTCCCAGGATTATTCTTACGGAGAAGCTTAAATATGGGATCACATTTGTAAGTAAGCTGAGAGATAAACCGAGAAATGTAGTTCAATCTCCCCAAAAAACCTCGAACTTCTCTTGGTGTGCTGGGAGGCGATAAATTCTGGATGGCCTGTATCTTATCGGGATCAACTTCAATTCCTCTTTCACTGACCACGAAACCTAGCAACTTTCCTGACCTTACCCCAAAGGTGCACTTGGCTGGGTTTAATTTTAATTGAAATTTTCTCAACCTCTCAAATAACTTTCTGAGGCTGGTGACATGATCTTCATCCCCACAAGACTTTGCAATCATATCATCTACATACACTTCGATTTCTTTGTGCATCATATCATGAAAGAGTGTTACCATGGCCCTTTGATATGTTGCCCCAGCATTCTTTAACCCAAAAGGCATGACTTTGTAGCAGAAAGTTCCCCACATGGTCACAAAAGTAGTCTTTTCCATATCATCTGCAGCCATTTTTATCTGATTATACCCCGAGAAACCATCCATAAAGGAGAAAATCGAATGCTTAGCTGTGTTATCTACCAGTGTGTCGATATGAGGTAAAGGAAAGTTATCCTTTGGGCTAGCCTTATTCAAATCCCGATAGTCTACACACATTCGTACTTTTCCATCTTTCTTAGGAACTGGGACTATATTGGCTACCCATTCTGGATACTTGGCCACTTGCAGAAAACCTGCATCAAATTGTTTCTTCACCTCCTCTTTAATCTTTAGCAGCATTTCGGGCTTCATCCGTCTCAGTTTCTGCTGAACGGGCTTACATTCTGACTTTAGGGGCAATCTGTGCTCCACTATCTCTATGCTCAGTCCTGGCATATCCTGGTAAGACCAAGCGAATATATCTATAAATTCTTGAAGTAGGTCTGCCAACCGTCGCCTATCTCCAGATGGAAGTGAAGTGCCCATTCTAACCTCTTTCTTATTTTCTTCATCTCTCAGATTCACTAAGTCCACTACCTCCTGATAAGGCTCAATTGGCTTATTCTCTTGTTCAATCATCCTCATTAGGTCCGGAGACATAACATATTCTTCAGAATTCTTTTCATTGTCAAGTTCATCAGTATTAATTGAATTCTCAAAGTTAACCTCTTGATGGTTATCATGATTATCTTCTTGTTCATTTAAAGACCTGAAATTGAATGAAATGGGATATGTTGGCAAGATGTGTTTGAAAGGTGAAAATAATGAAGGCATGAGAAGAAATGAATGTAAATGCATCTTCCCTATTTTTTATTAAAAATAATAAATGATGAATGGCCCAAACAAAAAGGATCACCCCATAGCCTTGGGCAAAAGCTATTGAGATGTTACAATTACATTGAATCAAAATCAAAAGTCAGAGGCATTTCAATGGCACTCCAATTGTTCAGCTCATAGTCTTGTGGACAAAGGCGAACCCATTCTTCTTTGTTAAGCCCCACTTCATCTTCAACAGCATTAATGGCTAACTGGGCAAAGTCTTCTTCCACACTTTTCTTTGCATCTGGGTTCATAAATCCTCCAGGTCTGAAGGTTTCGTACAATTGTGGGATAAACATCAGTCTTGCTGTCTTTCTTGATGGCCTTCTTTTGACTTCTCACTCTGCCATCTCGTATCCTAAGCCTGCCCTGTCGCTATTGTCCGCTATTGTCGGAGGTTCTTTAATTCCCTGCAAATTTTTGCCTAGCCCAAGTCCTGGACGCCAGCCTTTGTTGATGACTTGGCTCACCACTATTTTTGAAAAAGGCTGATTTTGAAATCCTTCGCCTACAGTATTGACCAATTCAAAAGATCGATAGGAGCATTCCAAAGCTTCTTCGGCAGCCTCTACATATGGAGTGTTCAGTGGTTGGGTCACTAGCATATCTTCTTCTCCAACTACCACTACTAATTGACCTTCCACATTGAACTTGATCTTCTGATGCAAAGTAGAGGGAACAGCTCCTGCCATGTGAATCCATGGCCTTCCTAACAGACAGCTGTAGGATGGAGAGATATCCATCACTTGAAATTTTATATTGAAGGTGCACGGCCCAATTTGTAAGGGCATCTCAATATCCCCCAGGACTTCTTTTCTGGTTCCATCAAAGGCTCTCACAATCATCTGACTATCCCGCATATGAGAATAATCGATGGGTAGCCTTGCCAAAGTTGACATAGGCATGACATTGATGGCAGAACCATTATCGATAAGGACTTTAGCTATGATATGGCTCTGGCACTTTACTGTGATATGCAAGGCCTTAGCATTTCTCTTTCCCTCCAAAGAAATCTCATCATCACTGAATGAAATGTGATTTGGCATGACTAAGTTTCCAGCCAAGTGATTCACATATTCGACAGACACGTTATGTGCCACGTATGCCTGATTCAACACTTTCAGCAAGGCATTTCGATGTGGCTCTGAATTCAGCAACAGTGATAATAATGAGATTCGAGCTGGCATTTTATTCAACTGTTCCACAACTGAATATTCACTATGCTTTACCAGCTTCAGGAATTCACAAACCTCCCTTTCTGATACTGGCTTTGGCTGATCTTCTTCAGGCTCTATTTCCGGGTTATTTCACTTTTCTCCTTCTTTAACCTTCTTTCTTCTGGCTCTCTCTAGCATTTCTGGAGTGTAACATCTCCCACTTCGAGTAATGCCTCCTACACCAGTTATATTGGAAGCATCAGCTTTGGAGACCTCTTCTTTTTGCCCCTGAATTACAGTGTCACAGCCATATTTCCAGGGTACAGCTTTATCATCTTTATATGGAAAAGGAGTTGGGACTCTAAAAGTTACCGGTCTAGGAAGGAGTTTATCTATGACTGACTTTGGTTTGTTTCCACACTGAATTGTCACTGGTTTTGGAAACAACTTTACAGGCTTATCAGTCATGTATACTTCAGCATTCTTTAGGCCTTCTTTTTCTTCATAGACTTCCATTTGGTGTGAATCCAAGAGTTTTTGTACCTCCTGGTGAAACTGCTCACAGGTTTCAAGGGAATGGCCCATTCCCCCACTATGATACTTACAACTGGTACCAGCTATATATACTCCATGATAGCTGTGTGGACTTACCAGTTGTATCATGTCTGCTTTTCGTAAAACATCAAACAACTGATCGAGAGGTGTCTTAATATCTACCACTTCTTTCTTCACATGGCGCTCATGCTCTTCACCTATAGCATTCACATTATGATTTGGCAAAAGATTGCCACTAACATTTGGTGCAGTCATCCCTCCAGTATCAAAGCAAATCATCCCATCTTTGATCAACCGTTGCACTTTGTGTTTCAGGGTAGTGCAATTCTCGGTAGAATGACCGGCGATCCCATAATGGTAGTCACAGTGGGCAGTGGGATCATACCACTTAGGGTAAGGTGGCTTAAGGGGTTCCAATTTACTTGGAGCAATCAAGTGACTGTTGTAGAGCTCCTTGTATAACTCCGTATATGTCATTGGAATTGGGTCAAAAGTAGGTTTTTCACGAGTGGTTCGTTGCTCCCGCGAACCACTAACAGGGTTAGTTGGGCGAATTTGTGGTCTTGAGGTAGGTTGAATGTTAGAACTGTACATGGTGTTTTGGGGTCTATGAGAGGTTTGATAGGTTTGGGGGTATGGTGGTTGGTATGGGTGAAAAGAAGTGTTATTTACAGTGGGGTGATAGGGCAGATATTCTGGTGGGGGGTAGGGCGAATAACCCCTAAGTTGCTGTCTATCAAAGCTCACAGCCTGAGCTTCAGTTTCTTTTTTCTTTGGGATTCTTTTGCTAGATGCTTCATTCCCTTCTAGCTTGCCATTCTTGATGGTACTTTCAATGATTTCTCCTGAAATTACCATATCGGCAAAATTCTTTGTTGCATTCCCTATCATCTTTTCATAATAGGGAGGTTTTAAAGTGCTAACAAATAGCACTGTAGTTTCTTTTTCGGTCAGAGGAGGCTGTACCTGAGAAGCAATATCTCTCCACCTCTGGGCATACTCTTTAAAAGATTCGTTTGTCTTTTTCTCCAGATTCTGTAAAGACAAACGATCTGGAGCCAAATCGATGATATGTCGGTATTGACTGATAAAGTCATGCGCCATATCGCTCCAAGAGCGAATGCGAGTCCTGTCCAGTTGAACATACCATCTGGCCGCAGAACCAGTAAGACTGTCTTGAAAAACATGCATCAAGAGTTTCTCATCCTGTGCATGAGCTGTCATCTTCCTGCAATACATGGTGATATGGGTTTTGGGGCACTTTGTACCATCATATTTTTCAAATTTTGGTACCTTGAACTTATGGGGGATAACCACATCAGGAACTAGGCAGAGCCCCGCAGCATCAACTGACCCATAGAAGCTAAATCCTTCCACGGCCCTTAGCCTTTGCTCTAGCATGCTAATCTTGGAACTCTCCTCAGCTTCCACTCTCATCTTTTCCTTCTCCTTCTCTTTTAAATCATCTAGATCAGGAATTGGTTCTACTGCCTTTTCAGTGAAGACAGGATTTATATAACTATTATACTGCCCTGGGTTGAAAGTTGATGGCATTCCAGGATATGTTGGATATGCGAAATGTTGTGGTGGGACCTCTTGGGCAGACGGAGCTTGAGGCGGGCCAAAACCTGGAGGGTACAAAAGGTCAGCCACTTCTTGCTGGCTTGTACTTCCTTCAACTCCTTTTCCTTTGTTCATGTTATTTAGAGCCTCCAGAATCTTGCTTAGCTCACTTTCAATCTTCTCCTGAGCTTTTTCTAGCTTTTCGAATCTATGAGAATTTTCCTGCTCCATTTGCCTTGCTCTGGATCTTGTGTTGAAACGATGGGCAGGGTTTTCGCTAGATGGAGCTATCCTTGGAACCTTGAGTACCATACCTCAGAATTAGTAACTTTGCATGATTATCACATGGTTAAAGTGTAATGAATGAGAATGCAATGAATGAAAAATGCATGTATGCAGAGAACATTTGCCTTAAAACGGTATTCAACTAAAAAAATTTCATTTATTCCAAAAAACTTTGATCTACATTGAGTTTATCCCTCTAGAATTATAGCCATAAAATTGTTTGATCTGTTCATACTGGGCTTTGGCTTCTTCTATGAAGTTCAACAGACGCTGTCCATGTTCTCCTACTGGGGCCACCACTTGTCTTAATGCTTCTGCCTCTTCCACCATCTCTTTTGCCTTACATACCCCTTTATGGATCTGGGTTGTTAAGTGCTCAATGTATTTTTGCCTTCCTAGGTTCTCTCTTTTACCACACCAGACTTGGTATGATAATTCTCTATGTTCTCTGACCAGTGCAGCGATGCGATCTCCTTGTTCTTCCAACCTTTGACTTAGCCCGCTCAAATAACTGTTCAGCATGTTAAGTTCTGCCTGTGCTTCGATACTTTCTTCTTCCAATTCGGTATACTCTTGCTTCAATCTTGTATTTTCCTCAGTCAGCTCGGTAATGGTTATCCCTTTGGCTCTTTCCCTCACACATAGCCTCTTATGCTCCTGGTGTAACTTTGCTAGATCTTCAGTAGCTGTATCACGTTCTCTAGCAATCTTGTGAACTTCAACTTCATATCTTTCGGCTCTACCTTTCCACTGGGCTTTTTCTTCTTGAAGTTTCTGAATCTCTTGCTTTAACTGGCTCTTTTCAGACTCAAATTCTTTTGTTGTCAGTTCTAACTCTGATGGTGTCTCTTCAAGTCTTTCTTCTGTTGGTGGTTGAGAGATTTCATAAGTGAATACCATTTCTTGTCTTCTCTTTGCTCTCCAAACCAAGTAACCTGGGGTGACTTTTTCAGTGAATGGTCCAGGACTCACTCTTTGGGGATTTTTCCATGCTTTGATCATCTCATTCATCCTCTGAAATGCTTTAGGCTCACTGTAAGAGAAATCTAACTGATGAAGCCCATAAGTCACAGGAATGAACTGTTCTCCCCCCAATTGCCTCCTTACTAGGAGCGGTGCATAATTCGTCACTCCCCATAAACCCAGAAGTGGAACCTCTGTACTATCCCCACATTGGTATAACATAGGCTCACGATTCATCCATGGGGCTAACCATCTCACCCTGGCACTTTCCAATTTTTGTAAGAAAGTTATCCATTCTTGTTTAGACCTCCGCTTTGACCAACCACTTTCGCAGAATTCCTTGATCGGAAAGCGATTACGGATATAAATCTTCGAGAAAGCACCATTTCCATGTTCGAAATGGCTTTTCATCCACACATACAATAACTGTATGCATCCTATGAAGCGCCCTCCATTCCGACGACAATAACTCAAGGATCTGATAGTCTCTGCTAATATCACCGTTGAGGGATTACAGCCATTGATCACACTCTCGAAGAAATCAACTACCTCTATCTCAATATGTCCCAAAACCTTTGGAAAGATTACCAGTCCGTATATAGCCAAGGCAAATATGTCCAACCCCCGTTCTTCATTGGCATGTTGCATCAGAAACTCATGAAAGAACTTCCAAGGTAGGCAGACCTGTTCCTGTTTCTTCTTTGTATGAGAATCCACAACTTCCTTGTTTATCCCCATGAGTTGAGCCAGACTTTTACGAAATCCTGACTTATGCTTTTTGACATATATCTTGTCAGGAGTCTTGAGATACAAACCCAACAAGACCGAATATTCTTCTATGGTGGGAGTCATATCAACTTCATTAAAGATGAAACACCTGTATGTAGGATCCCAGAATTGTGTTGCAGCTCTAATTAGTTGATCATCAACAGCCACTGCTAGAAGGTGTGCTATATGCCCATGTTTCTGACAAAACTGCTCTTGTCTTGACGGACTCATCTTCTTCCAGATGTCAACCAAATCTTCTAAATTGTTCTGTTTGAGGAGGATAGATGTTTCTTGAGACAGAGTAGACTCATACCCAATTGGCAAGCAATCTCCCATCTTCAGTTGGGTCTTTTCTGACAAGGCCCTTACTTCGTTAGGTGTCCCACAGGGTGCTAATACTGATGAAGAACAAACTAGCCGTTCATTGGTATCCATAAAAAAAATTTGTTGAAGATCGTTTTTCAGGCAAATGTTCTTTATGCAACTTTATGATATGCACATGAACCAATGCAAAAGAAAAAAAAAAAAGGTTAGTATACCCAGAAAAAGAATAAATAACTAAATAAATTTAAACATCACACAAAGTAAAAAGGATGAATCCTATGCTTTTGGTCAATTCTAACAGGGAAGGGTGATGGCTCTATCTATGGGTTAGGCACTCTTAAAGTTCACTATATGTGGTTTTAGGGTCAAAGTCTAAAGGTCCTCAAATTGTTCCTTACATCCTTGTCCATCACAGACTAGTAAGGCACCCTAATCCTCACCCATTACAGGCTACAAGCGGAAAAGGTTCAATTTGAGTGGGAGTATTTCGCTAGCCACTGCGGAGGCATTAGACCTCACGAAAGCAATAGGTACTTTACTCCCTCCTAAAGGGACGGAGCTCGGGTGTAGAGCTCATGTTATGCACATGCATATGAATGACATAATTAACAGACATGAATGAATAATAATACATATATACAAAAAGGTTCAATTTTATTAGGCTTTTGGATAACACAAATTATTTGCTGGCCTGACTCTCAAGGTCCCCAGTGGAGTCGCCAAGCTGTCGTAACGTCTAGATCCGAGGATCTATCGCTAGACATTGACTTTCAGGGAGTCGCCACCAATCTTTTTTGTCTAGGTGCGATTGGCCACCTAAGGAATCTGTCCTTTCAGGGAACACCTAAGCTTAAGGGTCCCTAAAAGAATAGGTTCAGGTCTACTAACCAGAACAGGGTTCGGGAGTTCGGTTACGTGTGAGGAAGGTTATAGCACCCTCACAACGCCCATCAAAAGATGGTACCAGCTTGAATTTGTGTTATCCAAAAGCCTTAAAATTTTACCAAGTAATTAATTATTGGAAACTTCTCTCAATTAACTCTAATACTTTTAGCAGAAAATTGAGAAAATTCCCTCACCTCAAGAGTATGCAAGAAAAACTACTGTTTCACTTACAGAGGCTCCGTCGTCGGATTATTTAAAGAAAAATCAAGATCAACCAATTAATTAATTATCGAAAATTATTCTCAATTGACTCTAATACTTTTAGCAGAAAATTGAGAAAATTCCCTCACCTCAGGAGTATGCAAGAAAAACTACTGTTTCACTTGCAGATGCTCCGTCGTCGGATTAATTAAAGAAAAATCAAGATCAACCAATTAATTAATTATCGAAAATTATTCTCAATTGACTCTAATACTTTTAGCAGAAAATTGAGAAAATTCCCTCACCTCAGGAGTATGCAAGAAAAACTACTGTTTTTACTTGTAGAGGCTCCGTCGTCGGATTAATTAAAGAAAAAAGAAAAAAAAATCAAGATCAAAATCAAAGTCAAATAAAAAAAAATTCAAAAAAAAAAAAAAAAAAAAAAAAAAACCTGGAGCGGCTCGGATCGCGGCTCGGCTTGGTGCGGCTCGGCTCGGCTCGGCTCGGCTCGGAGGGGCTGAAACGCGCGGGTCAGAAAGCGAGTCGACGCTTCGGGTCGGGTCGGGTTCGGCAAAACGCGCGGATCCTCTTATTAACTTAAAGCCAAAACGACGTCGTTTTGGGAGGGTATAAAAGGCACCTTCCTCCGTTTTTCAGCAGACCGTTCCTCCCCTCTCTCTCTCTTCTTCCCTTCTTCTCTGCCTTCTCTCTAGAATTTGAAGAACGCCGGTGTCGGATTCTGGAAAATTCGCCGGAATCTGGGAATTTCGCCGGAAATTGACCGGATGGTCGCCGGTTTCTGGGATTTTCCGTCGGAAACTGGGTCTGTCGCCGGAAACTTCAAAGTTCGCCGAAATTGTCGCCGGAAAATTCAAAAGTCGCCGGAATTTTCGCCGGAATCTGGAAATTTCCCAGAAATTTCCAGAAAATTTTTTCGCCAAATTTTTCTAAAAAATTTTCTCACTGCCAGAACACTCCTAAACTTTTCCTTAGCTCTCTAAACACCCCTATTCTCTCAATCAGTAGCTTTTGCTTCTGTTTTCTCTGTGTCTTGACTGTTCCAGGGGGGTCCCTTTTATAGGGATTGATCAGGAGTTTCTGATCAATCCCAATTCCTCTTTGGACGGGAATTCAGTCTTTGAATCCATTTGGACTCTTCTGATTGAATTCCCCTTCAGAGTGGGAGTCTTCAACTTTGAATCCTAGCCCTCCAAAATAAAAATTAAAATAAAATAAAAAAAAATCTAGATAATTGGAAAGATAAATCAAAAGATAAAAAATTTTCAAATAATATCTGAAAATCAGAAAAAATCAGAACAGATAATTAAAAAAAAAAGATAAGAATAATAATATAATAATAATAAATATATAACTATATACATATAAATCTATTCTAATGAAAAAAAAAAAATATATATATATACATATATTAATACATAATAATAAATAATAAAATACACAAGAGAGAAAAAAAAATAAAAATAAAAATAAAAAATAAAAAATACGGGTAAAAATTCAATTGGGCCTTGCCCATTTGGGCCAGGCCCAAATGATCTGGGTCAGGCCCAATTGATCCGGGTCAGGCCCAATTGATCCGGGCCCGGACCTGATTGGGTGTCTACAGCTGCCCCTCTTTGCGTATTTTCTGTGAAACAGAAATTGCGCAAAGACGTAGACACCCAGTCAAGACCCGACTCGACTTTTTTTTTTTTTTTTTTTTTTTGAATTTTTTTTTTTATTTGACTTTGATTTTGATCTTGATTTTTTTTTCTTTATTCTTTAATTAATCCGACGACGGAGCCTCTGCAAGTGAAACAGTAGTTTTTCTTGCATACTCCTGAGGTGAGGGAATTTTCTCAATTTTCTGCTAAAAGTATTAGAGTCAATTGAGAATAATTTTCGATAATTAATTAATTGGTTGATCTTGATTTTTCGTTAATTAATCCGACGACGGAGCCTCTGCAAGTGAAACAGTAGTTTTTCTTGCATACTCCTGAGGTGAGGGAATTTTCTCAATTTTCTGCTAAAAGTATTAGAGTCAATTGAGAATAATTTTCGATAATTAATTAATTGGTTGATCTTGATTTTTCTTTAAATAATCCGACGACGGAGCCTCTGTAAGTGAAACAGTAGTTTTTCTTGCATACTCTTGAGGTGAGGGAATTTTCTCAATTTTCTGCTAAAAGTATTAGAGTCAATTGAGAATAATTTTCAACAACTAACTACTTGGTAAAATTTTAAGGCTTTTGGATAACACAAATTCAAGCTGGTACCATCTTTTGATGGGCGTTGTGAGGGTGCTATAACCTTCCTCACACGTAACCGAACTCCCGAACTCTGTTCTGGTTAAGCAGACCCGAACCTATTCTTTTAGGGACCCTTAAGCTTAGGTGTTCCCTAAAAGGGCAGATTCCTTAGGTGGCCAATCGCACCTAGACAAAAAAGATTGGTGGCGACTCCCTGAAAGTCAATGTCTAGCGATAGATCCCCGGATCTAGATGTTACGACAAACCCAAAGAAAGCAGTAGACCTGCTACAAGTAAACAGTAAGCTATCAATACGCTACAAATGTCCAAGAACAATCTAACTTTTGCAAAGTAATCAAACGAAGCAACATTAAGGAACCAGTCCCCAATTCAGACACATTTTTCTTTTGCTAAGCCAGAAATTATTAATAAAAACAGAGTTACACAATAGGGTGAACAACAGGGGAACCCCACAACTCAGCAGTAAAACACCACCCCATAGACAGAACAGAAGACAAGCACAATACAACCGGACATACTGCCAATCATCTTTGGTGAGCAGAAGAGAAAGAACCGAGACACAAGTACCGTAACACCAAGCCAAAAACATTCAGACACAATTTCTGTTGTTGAAGAGGAAGCGTGGAACTGGAGACTGCAATCTTGTTATTGAACTAAGCCAAAAGGAACTTCTGATAGTTGAAACAATAGCTTCTATATCTTTAGATGGCCTGCCAAACTTCCCTTGATTGTGCTCCTGCCAAATAAAATATATATGAGCATCCCACGCCAATCTAATTAAGGACAATAGACGCCAAAGCTTTGCTTTGCTCTTAAGATGGCTGACAGCCCAATCTAACTCAAAATACCAGTCACCCACATGTCTTTTACAAATTGTTAACTTGGAAACTCATTATTGTCATTTATAAAATGAGGTTAGGAATTCAAAGGACATATCCTAGTTTGCAGGCAATTTTTGCTTTTAGTTTTAAAAGCAATGCCAAGTTTAAAAAGGGAATGAGACGTCCAAAGTTGAAACCTTCTTGAATTAAATTTCAAATGTAATCACTTTAGTCAAATATCAATTAGTGCATATATATATATATATATATAGCACACTTATAATGTAAGAGAGTATTTAAATAATTTTATTTGTTTAGGCAATTAACTACAGCTGAAAGAATCAACAAGAAAACTTTTGAGTTATTAAATATTCTAGAATGCTTACCAAATGAATTTGAAACTTGAATTTTGATGGAGTCACCTAGAAGATCTTCTCCATTTTTTATTCCGATTCCATGTAAACCTATCCATCCATTTGTTTCCCATCTCATTCAGCACTGTATATCCAATAGACAACCCAATCACCAAACCACATCCATAACCAATCAATATGATTTTCCAAACAGATATACCATCTACCCATGAATCTTGATCTTCCTTAGGGGGTGGCATTCCAAGACAAACTTCATTGCATTTCTTTGTCAAAGGAGGCCCACACAATCTTGGGTTCCCTTTGAAAGAATCGTTTGAAAATGTACCAAATTGGTAGCTTTGTGGTATGGTTCCCTCAAGTTGGTTGTAAGAGAGATTCAATACTGCAAGAAATGTTAGGCTTGTAAGCTGTAGAGGAATCTTCCCGGAGAGTTGGTTCTGGGAGAGGTCCAAAGACTCAAGTTGAGTTAAGTTTCCAAGTGCTAAAGGAATTGGGCCAAGGAAGCTGTTGTAGGACAAGTTTAGCACTTTGAGTGACTTGAGGTTTTGTATTTCTTCTGGTATTTTCCCATGGAAACTATTAGTGGAAAAGTCAAGACAAGCAAAGATGGTTAAAATTTTCTGGTAAAAAAGTTCAAACCCTTTATTCACAATTGTCACAGAGTCCTGGTAGTAATCATCTCCAATATAATCTGGCTTACCTTTTTTGCCATCAATCATCATCTTCATCGCCTTCAAAGATTGAAAAAATCCAACGGGTAACTCACCTGAAAAGTTATTGGAAGCGAGGTCCAGTATGTGTAACTCTAAGAAAGCATTTTCATCCTCAGAAATTTTAATCGGACCATAAAATCTATTTGCTCTTAGTACAAGAACCTTTAAAGAAGGCAATTTCACCAACCAAAAAGGAAATGTGTCTTGTATCATATTTTTTCCAACGTCCAAAACTTCAAGCTTTTTGCAATGGGCTAATGACCTCGGCAACTTTCCTTTCAGTTTATTCCCACCAATTTTGAGTGACCTTAGTTGAGGGGCTTGAAAAAAGTCAATTGGTAATTGACCAGAAAAATTATTGAAAGCAATGTCAAGTACATCCAAGTCTTGAAAACAATTTTTCACATGTTTAATTGGACCATAAAACCTATTTGCTCGCAATACAAGGACCATCAACGCAGGCAATTTTCCCAACCACAAAGGGAATGTGTCATGCAGAGTATTGTTTCCAAGGTTTAAAACTTGGAGCATTGTGCAATTGGCTAATGACCTTGGCAACTTCCCTTCCAATTTATTATCATTGAGTTGAAGCCAATATAATTGGGTCGCTTTTGCAAAATCTGGTATGCTGCCATTGAAATTATTTTTTTGTAGATCCAAAGTGTCGAGAGAACTGATATTACCCAAGCAACTTGGGATTGGCTGGCTTAATTTGTTAAAGGATACATTAAGGGTCCCAAGTTGACTCAAATTGCAAATAGGTCTTGATAAAGAGCCTTGTGAAGAAGTTAGAGATTGGTTTAGTGAAAATTGGTCCAAAAATGAGAGAGAATTGTTAGAAAGATCCAGATTCCTCAAACTTTTCTTCCACACCCAATTTGGTACTGCACCACTTATTTTATTATTTGAAAGGTCAAGATCTTTTAAACTAGTTTGACTCTTTAAAAACTCTGGAAACATACTTAGGTTACAGAATTGTAAATATAAGACACTCAACATTGGAAAAGAGGAGTTTGCGTCACCAAAAGGAACCTCTTTTGAAAAATCAATTGCATTGAAAGAAAGGTCTAACTCTAAAAGAGAGGTCTTCCATAACCAATTAGGCACAAAACCATGGATTTGGTTGTTAGAAAGATCTAGAACAGCCAACTTGTCTTGAGTTTTGATGAAATCTGGAAATTCAGTAAGGTTACATGAATTTAGGTCTAGCTCCTCTAATTGGGGAAAAGCAAGGCTTGTGATGTTGCTTTCAATTGACAAGCTTGTATTGGAAAGTTCAAGATACCTTAAGTTCTTGAGTTGGAAGAACATGTCAAGCTTCACGGAGCTAAAGCTATTGCAGCCTAAATACAATGCTTCAATCAATGAAGAAGATGCATTGGGGAACTCACCAATTTCACCACTCAATTGATTATCCCAAAGAAACAGGGTATGCAATGATGGGAGAGTAAATAAAGAAGAAGGAATAGAGCCAGAGAGGTGGTTCCCTGTCAAAGCAAGATATGAAAGATTTGGAACTCCAGATCTATGAAATGGTGGGATTAAACCACTGAAATTATTATATCCTAAATCCAGTTTCACAAGGTTTGTAAGATTTGCAATTGAAGATGGAATTTGTCCATAGAAATTGCATTCAAGAAGATTTAAATTTGTCAAGAACTTGAGATTACCAATTGATTCTGGTAGTTTTCCACTGAAATTTGTAGAAGAAATCGTTAAAATCCGTAAAGCATTATTTAATGGAAATTCTGGCAACTGACCCATAAGATGGTAATTGTTTGAAATGTCAATGCTTTGGATTTTTGGCAATGAAAGAACTTCTATTGGAAAATGTCCACTCAAATTGCAATTCACTAAACTGAGAGAAACCAAACGAGAGGAAATTTCCAACAAATTGGGAGGCAAATAAGAGATCGAATTCCCACCAAGGAAAAGTTCGGAAAGAAAAGGCAGTTTTGAGAGTGAAGAACAAAATGGACCTGTTAATCCACAATTCGACAAACTTAACACACGCAGGTTAGAAAGTACTATGGATGTGGCTTCACACCATTTAGTACTTTGAGTTGAAATGTTCACACTATCCAAGTGAAGCTCTGTAAGAAGTCTCAAATTTTGAATTAATGTCTTGAAGTTTGGGTTTTTTAGTTTCAGAGGTTGGTGAAGTTCAAAACGCAGATAGTATGAATCAAGAGTTTGCGAATATCTTAGATAGCAAGGACCTTGATGAGACAGATCAAGAGAAACTAACCTTGTTAAGTGTGAAATTCCCACTGGAACTTGGCCATGGAAACATGATTTTGAAAGATTGAGATGAGTTAAATTTGGGAGTCTGTCAAATTCATATTGAAACAGAGTGGTGTTAAAATTGTTTCCAGCAAAATTAAGGCGTTGAAGATGATGGAGATTGAAAATGGAGTGAAAGCTGCCTGAAAGGTTTTTGTAATTGAGATCAATCCCAATCACATGACCAAGAGCATCACATGAAATTCCTTTCCAAGAGCAACAATCTGTGTTGAGATCCCAAAGCTCAATTTTGGAAGAGAAAGTAAAATTTGGGGCATAGTAAAGATCATGGTGCAGTTGCAATAGAGCAGATTTCTGATCATCAAGGCACTGGTTTTGGAGATCAGTATGAGGAAGGGAAAAAGATAGCACAAGTGATACAAAGCATAAGAAGAGAAACAAGGTAGGAAAAAAGAGTGATAGTAGGATATGAAAATTCTTCATGTTTTGTTGGCTCTCTATTAAAAAAAATATATGAAGGGGAGATTGTGGAGTTTGAGATTTGCATACACGATATTTATAGACAAGTACTTCATATTATGTACTGTTATTGTAGCTATATATCTCCCTTGATCCCAAGAGATAGCTTCGAATGTGTTTTTCCAACCACGTGTTTGTTCAAATCATGAGTTTGAACTTTTTTTGTAAGAGTTGAAACAAAATAGGTGGAAGAAAAACATGATTATTGCTTGTCCATTTTGAATTTTAAAGAATGAATAATGGGTTTCAATGATGATAAGGCTAATAGTTTTGCTTTTGTAAATTAATCTTTATCACTATATTCTTTCTTTTATTCCCACTTTTTATTTCATATTATATATTCGTACAAATAAAAACAAATAATAAATTATTTTTCTCAAAGTTAGATGATAGTGGTATGTGAATATGGTAGGAAGGAATCCTCTCCACTACTGAAAAATAGTAAAAATTTTCACTAATCTTGATGTCTAAAGGGAAGTAAAATTTATAAAGATTTATCAGTGAATTCAACTCTATTATTATAGAATTAAATGGAATAATTTTTTTTTTTTTGCAAATTCTAAGTAATAAGTTTGTTCCTTCTTATGCTTCTTCGATTCAAAAGTTTGAATCTCTTTTTGTTCCCTCCACCAACTTCCTCATATTTATCAATTTTTTTTTCTAAATAAACATTAAGAGAAAAGAATAATTATTGTAACAATTATTTCATTATAATACTATGCATTATTAATTGGTCTATATCAGAGTTTAGTCATCCTGGCACTATTAGATTAACAATCAAGAAAAAAGGATATTGTTTAGTCATATGGATACTGTTTGGTGCTTTTTTTCTTTTTTTTTTTTTTTTGCAAAACCTGTTGTAAAATGGCATCACATATTGTAAAAATACTTCCCACTTAACCTGAAAATCTAAAGCAAAAGTATGAACGAAATGAAACGGAGGCAAAAATGAAAGCATGCAGGAAACATCCAGCCAACAAAATGAAAGTGCTGAACCTGGGTTTCCAGCATTCAAATATGAAACGGATAATACTTATTTAAATGGTTTCATATTTAGATAGTGATACTATTTTAATTGAATATTTAAATGAATTTGAATGTCATGAAAATTAAATAAATTTAAATATGAATACTTAAATAATAACAGATATTCACTCTATTATCATTCTTGTTTCTCCATTTTTACGTGTAAATAAAACAAATTTGCTGAAGAGTTTTCCACCCTCTAAAATTAGTTGATATACTATTTATTGTAATAATTTTAAATTAATACACAATAATTTTCATATTTATTATTTTTAATGTATTGGATGCAGATATTATTTTATGTAATAACCTTAGAGTGTGCTTTTAGAGCATTGTTTGCAAAATTATTTTATTAATCTTTGAAAATTCAAAACAACATATTAATAATTTAATATTGAATTTATCATATATATAGTCCTTTTTATTATTTTTGTTTTTAATATTGTTAAAGAATATTGATTTGAATAGTAAGAACTTAGAATATATAGATTCATATTTTATACTTTACAATGCTTCAAATAAAAATATTAACCAATATTATTTTTAATGATAATGAACCTTAATATTAATGAATAAGTGAAAGTTACAAACGTGAACATTACAAATATAAAAGGGACAAAATGATTGTGTTTCCATAGAACAAAAATTAATGGGATTTTCTATTAATGAATTAGTCTTCAATTCATCATGCATAGTTTTTCTTTGTCGGTAAAGTCAGAAAAAGGACCTGATTTGGTTAATTTTTGTTTCAATCCCATTGTCACGCTACACAAGAAATTAATAGTAACTTTTCTTTTCATTTAATTATTCAAAAGGAAATTTAATTTAAATTATTCAAAATTAAATAATAAGTGTTCAACTTTAATATCTAATTAGACTATATATTTTCCAAATGTCTTCAATCATCATGTCTAAGTTTTTTATTTTTTGTTATTTGTTCCTTATTTTCAATTCATATTCTAATTAGTAATTAATTGTATTCTCACTATCTCATTTTTTTTATCTATCATTCCCTATTCGAATATTTTAAAATTACCATCTTCGCTTTTTTGAACACAAAATGCTATTATTTTTCCATACGATTATATTCCAAAATCATTTTGATTTTTTTAATTACATTTTTATATTTAAAACCTCAAGATATAAATTTTATATTATAAATTTAAGTTTTTAATATAAAATACACTCATAATAAATTGAAATTTGACACCTCAACGAAATTAAAAAACTAAAAAGAACATTAGAAATTTTATCCATAATATCAAATACACTCATACTTTATATTGTTTTAAACTGAATAAATTTTTTAATTGAAAAAAAAGAAATTAACCAAAGAGATTACATAATTTTCTCACTTTTTAATCCTCTAATTAATTGATGCTTTTGGTTTTTATTTTTTAATAAATGAATTGAAAACCAAAAACAAATAGTAAAAGAAAAAACATACAAACCAAATGAAATCTAAATTATATTTTTTAGTTGAATCTCAAGAATGTAATAATTAATCATCTTAAATAATTAGCAATTATTCACTTGGTGGAATCTTATCTATAAGATTTGAGAAAGTACAACGACAGTGTCAAGACGTTGATCGTATTATTCAATAGATACCTAAATTTTCAATTATTTGAAAATAATAGGATCTAAATTTTCATTTATTTGAAAATAATAGGATGAAAGAAAAACTTTAGGATTTGAAAATTGTCTTTATTTTTTTTTTTCAAAGTCCTTGAATCAATGGAAATTATACTTTATAGAGATCCACTTGTTAATTTTAAAGTTTCTAGATATGTATTTTTGATAAGTTATATAAATTACTAAATTTTCATATCTGGATGTAGGGAAAAAAATTGATGGTGTATCTAGAATCATCCATCATAAAATTATACTTTATAAAATTTTTTTTTTTTTTAATTTTGGACTCACAAAGAAAATGATAGTATGAGATTTTTTTATTGGTATTTAGACTTCTCTTTGCTTTATATTTTAAGTCTTCTCATCAAGCAAATGTCTAAGTCCTTTTGCCCCCAACATTACTCTGAAAAATAATATTCTTAGCAGTTTACTTAAGTCAAGTCTGTCATTTAAAAAAGACAAAACAAACAACAATTTTCTCAATTGAAGTTGTTTTTTTGTCTTTTAGTTAAATTGACGGACTAGAAATAAATTTTAAGTATATTAATTATTATTGTTATATTTTGATCTTTTTAATAACTTAGACTACAGCAACTGCTAATATTGTTATTTTTGTGAAGTAAAGATGGGGCAAAAAGATTGACACATCTACATGCTTGATACCAAGACTAAGTATAAAGCAAAGACTAAGACTTAAACCAATACATTACCATAGTATCTATCATTTTCTTTCTTATTCCACCATTATAAAATCACAATTTCCAAAATAAACAAGTTTAAGAAGTGAGAGAATGAATGTGTTCTTTAGATTTTTTTTTTCAAACTTTTCAGAAAAATAAAACAAAGATTTTTAATATATTGATTTTTTTTGGCCAATCAATTTGTTGATTATATAATTTTTTCTCATGATTTTGTTCCTAATGTACTGTTAGATTTCATGGTGTGTGCATTTTTTCTTTCTTCAATTTTTTATGATTAATATATTTTAAAGAGATCCTCTAATTTAAAATTTCAATAATCCAATAACCATGTAATCTGTTAATAAAATACTAAACTTTTAGTTTCAATAGTTTAAAGTTCAAATCCTAACAAACTCACATACAAAAAAAAAAAAGAAGATAATCTTCTACTTTCACAAATTTCATGTATACAAGATAATTTATATATATTTCGATTTCTTCACAAATGATTAATAAAGTTTTTAAATTTTATAAACGATATTAGCATCTCATACTTTTGTAACATATTTTCTTTTAACTATTTTTTTCAAACCTAAATGTAACTTTTTTTAATTTATCAGATATGAAAATCCAGTAAGTTATATAACTTATCAGAAATGTTTATTCAAAAGTTTTAAAATTAAAACAAGATGGGTAAATATGTAATATCACTTAAAAAATTATAAATGTAGAGAAAAATATGATGGTGTATTTAGAATCACTCATCACAAAATTATACTTTATAAAAAAATTGATATTCTAATTTTGGAATCACAAAGAAAATGATAATATGAGATTTTTTATTTGTATTTAGTCTTTTCTTTGCTATATACTTTTAAGTCTTCCCATCATGCAAATATTTAAGTTTTCTTTCCAATTATTACTCTATGAAGAATAATTTCTTAGCAATTTGCTTAAGTCAAGTTTGTCTTTTAAAAAAGATAAAATAACATAGCAATTTTCTTAATGGAGATTGTCTTTTGTCTTCCAGTTAAATTGGAAGACTAAAAATGGATTTTAAGTATATTAATTATTATTGTTATATTTTAGTCTTTTTAATAACTTAGATTGGAGCAATTGCTAAGATTATTATTTTTGTAAAGTAAAGATGGGGGCAAAAAAACTAATACATTTACATGTTTGTTGCCAAAACTAAGTATAAAGCAAAGTCTAAGACTTAAACCAATACATTCCCATAGTATCTAGCATTTTGTTTCTTATTCCACCATTAAAAAATTACAATTTCAAAAATAGACAAGTTTGATAAGTGAGAATGAATATGTTCTTTAGATTTTTTTTCAAACTTTTCAGCAAAAATAAAATTCAAGTTTTTAATTTGTTGATTTTTTTGTCCAATCAATTTGTTGATTAAGCAACTTCTTTTCCATGCTTTTGTTCCTAATGTACTATTTGATTTCAAGGTATGTGCTTTTTTTTTCTATTTTTTTAGTTGTTATTGTTAATATATTTTAAAGAAATCCTCTTATTTAAAAATTCAATGAGCCAATAACCATATAATCTATTAATAAAATGTTTAACTCTTAGTTTTAATAGTTTAAACTTCAAACCATAGCAACCTCATATAAAAAAAATCTTCTAATTTAAAAAATTTCTTGTATGCAAGATAATTTATATAGAGTTTTAAATTTTATAAACAATATTAAATCTCGTACTTTCTATAAGATATTTTCTCTTAATTGTTTTTTTTCAAACCTAAATGTAACCTTTTTCAATTTATCAGATATGAAAATTCAGTAAGTTATATAACTTAAGAAATATATATCTAGAAGCTTTAAAATTAAAATGAGATGAGTAAATAAGTAATTTCACTTAAAAATTAAGAAAAAAAGAGTGGATATAAAGAAAAATATGATGGTGTATTCAAAATCATCCATCACAAAATTATACTTTATAAAAAAAATTGATATTCTAATTTTGGACTCACAAAAAAAATTATAGTATGAGATATTTTTATTGGCGTTTAGTCTTTTCTTTACTTTATACTTTTAAGCCTTCTCATCATGCAAATGTCTAAGTCTTCTTGCCCGATCATTACTATGAGAAGAATAATCTTCTTAGCAATTTACTTAAGTTAAGTTTGTCTCTTGAAAAAAATAAAAAACATAACATTTTTTCAATGGTGGTTGTCTTTTGTTTTTAATTAAATTAGCATACTAGGAAAATATTTTAAGTATATTAATTATTATTATTATATTCTAGTCTTTTTAATGATTTAGATTGAAGCAATTGCTAAAATTATTATTTTTATGAAGTAAAGATGGGGGCAAAAAGACTAACACATTTTCGTGTTTGATGCTAAGACCAAGTATAAAGAAAAGACGATGATTTAGACCAATGCATTCACATAGTATCTATCATTTTCTTTCTTATTTCACCATTATAAAATCACAATTTTCAAAATAGACAAGTTTGAGAAATGGGAATGAATGTGTTGTTTAGATTTTTTTTTTTTTCAAACTTTTCAGCAAAAATAAAAGACAAGTTTTTAATTTGTTGCTTTTTTTTTTTTTTGTGCCAATCAATTTGTTGATTAAGCAAATTTTTTCTCTTGCTTTTGTTCCTAATGTACTATTAGATCTCATGGTATGTGCATTTTTTTAATTTTTTAGTTTTTAATTGTTAATATATTTTAAAAAGATTCTCTGATTTAAAATTAAATGAACAAATAATCATATAGTTTGTTAGAAAAATGTTGAACTCTTAATTTTAATAGTTTAAAGTTCAAATCCTAATAACCTCACATACCAAAAAAAAGGATAATTTTCTAATTTCAAAAATTCCATGTATACGAGATAATTTATATATTTTTTTTATTTCATAATATATGATTAATAAAGATTTTAAATTTTATAAATGGTATTAGAATCTCATAATTAATGCAAGATATTTTCTCTTAACTATTTTTTTTCCAAACCTAAATGTAACTTTTAACTTAGCAGATATGAAAATCTAATAAGTTATATCTAAATGCTTTAAAATTAAAATGAGATGATAAATAAGTAATTTCATTTAGAAATTAAAAAAATTGATATAGAGTAAAAATGGTCATATTTTTAGAATCAGCCATCACAAAATTATACTTTATAAAAAATTGATATTTTAATTTTGGACTCGTAAAGAAAATGATAGTATGAGATCTTTTTATTGGCATTTAATCTTTTCTTTGTTTTATACTTTTAAGTCTTCCCATCATGCAAATGCCAAAGTCTTCTTGCCCCATCATTATTATGTGAAAATAATCTTCTCATCAATTTGCTTAAGTCAAGTCTACCTGTTAAAAAAAACAAAAAAATAAAAAAAAAATTTTCTCAATGAAAGTTGTCATTTGTCTACTAGTTAAATTGGCACACAAGGAATTATTATTGTTATATTTTAGTCTTTTTAATGACTCAGACTAAAGCAACTACTAAGATTATTTTTGTGAAGTGAATATGGGGGCAAAATGATTGACACATTTGCATGCATGATGCCAAAACTAAGTATAGAGCAAAGACTAACACTTGGACCAATACATTCCCATAGTATCTATCATTTTCTTTCTTATTCCACCATTATAAAATCACAATTTTCAAAATAGACAAGTTTGAGAAGTGAGAATGAATATATTTTGTAGATTTTTTTTTTCAAACCTTTCAACAAAAATAGAACACATGTTTTTGATTTGTTATTTTTTTTTTTTTGCGAATTAATTTGTTGATTAAGCAACTTCTTTCTCATGCTTTTGTTCCTAATGTACTATTAGATTTCACGGTATGTGCATTTTTTTTAGTTTTTTATTGTTAATATATTTTAAAGATATCTTCTAATTTAAAAATTCAATAAACTAATAACCATACAGTCTATTAGTAAAATGCTAAACTCTTAGTTTTAATAGTTTAAAATTCAAATCCTGGCAATCTCACTATAAAAAAATTATAAAAAAAAGACAATCTTAAAATGAAAAAATTTCATGTATACAAGATAATTTATATATATTTTTTAATTTTCTTCACATATGATTAATAGAGTTTTTAAATTTTATAAACAGTATTAAAATCTCATACTTTTTATAAGATATTTTCTCTTAACTATTTTTTTTTTCAAACCTCAATGTAATTTTTTCTAACTTACCAGATATGAAAATTCTGTAAGTTATATAACTCATTAGAAATGCATATTTAAAAGGTTTAAAATTAAAACAAGATAAGTAAATAAGTAATTTACTTAAAAATTTTCTAAAAAAGGTGGATGTAGAGAAAAAATAATGGTGTATTTAAAATCACCCACCACAAAATTATACTTTACAGAAAAAATTAATATTCTAATTTTGGACTAACAAAGAAAATGATAGTATGAGATTTTTTTCATTGGTATTTAGTCTTTTCTTCACTTTATACTTTTAAGTCTTCCCATCATGCAAATGTCTAAGTCTTCTTGCCCCATCATTACTTTATGAAAAACAATCTTATTAGCAGTTTGCTTATGTCAAGTCTATCTTTTAAAAAAGACAAAAAAAAATAGCAATTTTTTCAATGGTTGGTGTCTTTTGTCTTCCTATTAAATTTGCAGACTGGGAATGGATTTTAAATATATTAATTAATATTGTTATATTTTAGTCTTTTCAATGACTTAGACTAAAGCAATTGCTAACATCATTATTTTTTTGAAGTAAAAATGGGGGCAAAAAGATTGACACATTTGCATGCTTGATGCCAAGACTAAGTATGAAGCAAAGACTATGATTTAGACCCATGCATTCTGATAGGATCTATCTTTTTCTTTCTCATTCCACCATTATAAAATCACAATTTCCAAAATAGACAAGTTTGAGAAATGGGAGTGAATGTGTTCTTTAGATAATTTTTTCAAACTTTTCAGTAAAATTAAAAGATAGGTTTTTAATTTATTATTATTATTATTATTATTATTATTATTATTATTATTATTATTATTATTATTATTTTGCTAATCAATTTGGTGATTAAGCAACTTCTTTCTCATGCTTTTGTTCCTAATGTACCATTAGATCTCATGGTATGTGCCATTTTTTTTATTTTTTAGTTTTTTATTATTAATATATTTTAAAGAGATTTTTTTATTTAAAATTAAATGAGCAAATAACCATGTAGTTTGTTAGTAAAATGTTGAATTCTTAATTTTAGTAGTTTAAAGTTCAAATCCTGATAACTTCACATTACAAAAAAAAGGACAAATTTCTAATTTCACAAATTTCATGTATACGAGATAATTTTTATATATTTCAATTTCATCATATATGATTAATAGAGATTTTAAAGTTTATAAACGGTATTAGAATCTTATACTTTATGCAAGATATTTTCTCTTAACTATTTTTTTCCAAACCTAAATGTAACTTTTTTTAACTTACCAGATATGAAAATCCAATAAGTTATATCAAAATGCTTTAAAATTAAAATGAGATGAGTAAATAAGTAATTTCACTTAAAAATTAAAAAAAATTGATATAGAGAAAAAATGATGGCATATTTAGAATCACCCATCACAAAATTATGCTTTACAAAAAATTTGATATTTTCATTTTGGACCCACGAAGAAATTGATAGTATGAGATCTTTTTATTGGTATTTAATCTTTTCTTTGTTTTATACTTTTAAGTCTTCCCATCATGCAAATGTCTACATCTTCTTGCCCTAACATTACTTTATGAAAATAATCTTCTTAGCAATTTGCTTACATGAAGTCTGCCTTTTAAAAAGGACAAAAAAAAAAAAAACAACAATTTTCTTAATGAAAGTTGTCTTTTGTCGTCCAAATAAATTGACACAAAAGGGATGGATTTTAAGTATATTAATTATTATTGTTATATTTTAGTCTTTTTAATGACTTAGATTGAAGTAACTGCTAAGATTATTTTTGTGAAGTAAAGATGGGTGCAAAAAGATTGACTCATTTGCATGCTTGATGCCAAAATTAAGTATAGAACAAAGACTAAGACTTAGACCAATACATTCCCATAGTATCTATCATTTTTTTCCATAGAATATATTCTGTAGATTTTTTTTCAAACCTTTCAACAAAATAAAACTCTGGTTTTTAATTTGTTGATTTTTTTTGGCCAATCAATTTGTTGATTAAGCAACTTCTTTCTCATGCTTTTGTTCCTAATGTACTATTAGATTTTATGGTGTGTGCATTTTTTTAGTTTTTTATTGTTAATATATTTTAAAGATATCCTCTAATTTAAAAATTCAATGAGGTAATAACTATATATTCTATTAGTAAAATACTAAACTCTTAGTTTCAGTATTTAAAATTCAAATCCTAACAATCTCACATATATATGTATATATAAAAGACAATCTTCAAATGAAAAAACTTCATGTATATAAGATAATTTATATATATTTTTTAATTTCTTCACATATGATTAATTGAGTTTTTAAATTTTATAAACAGTATTAAAATCTCATACTTTCTGTAAGATATTTTCTTTTAACTATTTTTTTTCAAACCTAAATGTAACTTTTTCTAACTTATTGGATATGAAAATTCTATAAGTTATATAACTCATCAGAAATGCATATTTAGAAGTTTTAAAATTAAAACAAGATAAGTAAATAAGTAATTTCACTTAAAAAATTTTTAAACAAGGTGGATGTAGAGAAAAAATGATGGTGTATTTAGAGTCACCTATCACAAAATTATACTTCACAAAAAAATTGATATTCTAATTTTGGACTAACAAAGAAAATGATAGTATGAGATTTTTTTTATTGGTATTTATCTTTTCTTTACTTTATACTTTCAAGTCTTCCCATCATGCAAATGTCTAAGTCTTCTTGCCCCATCATTATTCTATGAAAAATAATCTTTTTAACAGTTTGCTTAAGTCAAGTCTATCTTTTAAAAAAGACAAAAAAATAGCAATTTTCTCAATGGTGGTTTTTTTTTTTGTCTTCCAATTAAATTGGTTGGGAATTAATTTTAAGCATATTAATTAATATTGTTATATTTTAGTCTTTTCAATGACTTAGACTAAAGCAATTGCTAACATCACTATTTTTTTGAAGTAAAAAAGGGGGCAAAAAGATTGACACATTTGCATGCTTGATGCCAAGACTAAGTATGAAGCAAGGACTATGATTTAGACCCATGCATTATGGTAAGATCCATCTTTTTCTTTCTTATTCCATCATTATAAAATCACAATTTCCAAAATAGACAAGTTTGAGAAATGGGAGCGAATGTGTTCTTTAAATTCTTTTGTCAAACTTTTCAGCAAAGATAAAACACAGGTTTTTAATTTATCGATTTTTTTGGCCAATCAATTTGTTGATTAAGCAACTTGTTTCTTATGCTTTTGTTCCTAATGTACTATTAGATTTCACGGGTGTGTGCATATTTTTTTAGTTTTTTATTATTACTATATTTTAAAGTGATGCATTGATTTAAAAATTCAATGAGCCAATAACCATGTAATTTGTTAGTAAAATATTGAACTCTTAGTTCTAATAGTTTAAAGCTCAAATCTTGACAACTTTATATACAAGAAAAAAAAAAGACAATCTTCTATTTTCACAAATTTCATGTATACCAGATAATTTATATATATTTTGATTTCTTTACATATGATTAATAGAGTTTTTAAATTTTTTTAATGGTATTAGAACATCATACTTTCTATAAGATATTTTATCTTAACTATTTTTTTCAATCCTAAATATAACTTTTTTAACTTACCGGATATGAAAATTTGAAAAGTTATATAATTTATCATAAATGCATATCTAGAAGTTTTAAAATTAAAATGAGATGGGTAAATAAGTAATTTCACTTTAAAAACTTTTAAAATTGGATGTAGAGAAAAAAATGATGATGTATTTTGAATCACCCATCATAAAATTATAATTTATAAAAATTGATATTTTAATTTTGGACTCACAAAGAAAATGATAGTATGAGAATTTTTTATGAGATTTTAATTCTTTTCTTTGCTTTATCACATATCTTAATTTTTTTTATATAATTTTTTAGTATATTTGTAAAAGGGTTTGTGACAGCCCTCTAACTTGTATAATCTAAAAACTCCACTAACTAATTGCATTTTCTAAGTTATATGATTCAACAAATACTAACAAGTCAATTAATAATTTAATTGTTCTATAAATTTGAAGGTAAAATAAATGAAAATTTTGCAACTAATAAAGACTATGCTTTCATTCCCAGAAACAAACCAGATGAAATAGATGGAGTTAAAGAATGAACTATTTCGGGGCAAGATATCAGTACTATCTGGATTTCTTAAGCATCATAATATCAAGAAAATCTGACTAGAACAACTTTACATCATGGCAAAATTTCAAAGAAAAACCACTACTTTCTCAATTTCATTCCTTCTTTCTCTTCCCCAAAATTACAAATTATCTGCATCAAGTTGCATATTTACATAAGATGTTGGCATATATCTTTCCAAAAAAAAAAGTAGTAGAATGAAGTCAACAAATAAAACCAACCCTGAAACCTATAAAAGTCAGTATATTTCCACCTCTATGTTGTTTGACAGTGTTCAATGTCCAACATTATTAACATCAGCACCACCTTTGCATTTGATCCTCCAAAAATCGAAAAATCTTTAGATAAGTAGGCTTCAAGTGAATCTATTAGCCATGATTTGCATCAACAAACCTAAGATTCACTGATGTTGTTAGCTGCCATATTCAAAGCAAACTCGTTAGATACTGGCATTTCTAGAACATGGCCAAGAAGTCTGGTAAGTTCCCTACGAACATGAATAAAACATATATATTTTACTAGAAAGGAAAAGCAAAAGGTAAAATATATATATGTCATAACTGATCTAAAACAGAAAAAATAATTAAAATATAAAATCAATTATAACACAATTAGTATATATATAGAAGTAGAATCATGTAGTTAATCATAAAAAAATTTAAATATTTTGTGTATAACTCTTCAAAATTTTATTGCTTATGGAAATGCTATTTTTGCTTTTTTGCTTTCGGAAGCAAAAAGCAAATAGCAAAAACCCAATCAAACAAATACTAAATAAGGCAAAATAACCAAGAACTTCATATGGTTCGCTAATGCATTAATTGTGCACAAGCAATTTTATGTTCTCGGTAGTTACCTTTTTTAATTTTTTCTATTTCTGGTCATTAAGTTATATTCTATTTATTGAATTTAATTTTTTGAATTTTTTAGAATTTATGTATATACAGTGCTTGAAATTTATATTTTATTTTGGGATTACACAATTTTTATACAAACATTGTATATAACATATTTTTTATACCAATGTTTATATATACTGTATACATACATACATTTGTATGCACTAATATAAGGGCTATTTTTATTTCCCCGGACCCCCTCTCCCTCTAAAAAAAGGGGGGGGGGGGTTAAAACAAGGCTTATATAAGAAATCAAAACTTAATCAAACTTTAACACTAGAAATTTGAACCTACAATTAAACAGCTTGAACATAATGTTAAAGTATGCTTGTGATCTACTACAACAACCAAGGCTCTAAATGCAATTTCAAAAGCTAGAGAGGAAGGGGAGGAATAGTGGGGGCAAAGTGAAAATGGAAAAGCACGAGATCAAACTCTACCATAAGCAAACCAACAAAATACTGAGACCCAGGAAGTGAACAAAGAGACAGGGCAAAAGATCTTTGCAGAATATGGATGCAACAAAGAAAAGATCAGATTATTTCCACCTTTTCACATCAACATTCAAGTCCCAATTTGCAAGAAGAACCTGTTATGTCATATATGTTAAATCATTTTGGGAACAGGAAACACGGACGAAACTTATCTAGACCAAGGTACTTGAAAGCAATGAAATGGAAATCCGAAAAACGTGCTCCATTCAATTGTTGGAAAATGCAAAATGTACAATTAAACAAATGATGATTGCAAGCTAGAACTCCATAAAAGGTAACACTTTCCGCCCAACTATTTCATTTCATTTCATTTTTCTTTCCCTTTTCAACCCTCACATTCTTCTCTATAATAACAAGAGATTCCAACTGCAATAACCATTCTTTTGCAGCAAATTCAACAGCTAGCAATTGAATGACAAATTGACAATTATGTATAGTAATAGTCAGAGAAAGTACTGCTTGGCATAACTCAATATTCCAATTCACATAGTTGTTCGATTCAAATCATAAAATTAAATGAAATATGGGTAAAACAGAAAAGACCCAACACATCATAAAGCCTAAAAAAACACAAATAATTGAAAAAAAAAGAGTTATGCTTAGCTAAAAATAGAATCTTTCTACACAGTGAAAGTATAACAAGGATCATAGAAAAAATATTTAAAAAAAAAAAAATACTCTGCCTTTGCCAATGTGGGGTTTCCAAAAATTAGCTGCAATTGCTCCAGCTCCTAATTACAGTGTCACTGTAGAAACAGGAGATATAAAAAAAGACCCAAAAAAAAAAGAAGAATTTTTTACGATTGAAAATAAAAGTGGGCATGAGGAAAATTTTACCTGGAAAAATAAGAAAAGAAGGGGGAAATTTTGATTAAAAACCCCATAACTTTAAACTCCTTTTGACAACCTTTTTTTTTTTTTTTTAATTTTGCTTTTCTCAGTTAATTGCTTTGTGTATCGTTCTATAATCAGTTTAAGATTCGCAAAAATTGCCCAATTGTGTTTTGGTGCAAAAGTCAAAGGGAAGCCCGATTTCGGTATTAATGGACCCATCTCATGTAAGAAAAACGGGTCTTTTGAAATTTTGATATTCTAATTTTGAACTCACAAAGATAGTGATAGTATGAGATTTTTTTCTATTAGTATTTTATCTTTTCTTTGCTTAATATTTTAAGTCTTCCATCATGCAAATATTTAAGTTTTCTTGTCCCATCATTAATAATATATGAAAAATAATTTTTTTAACAATTTACTTAAGTCAATCTTTCCTTTAAAAAAGATAAAAACATAGCAATTTTACTCATTGAAAATTATCTTTTGTCTTCCAATTAAATTGATAGATTGAGAGTGGATTTTAAATATATTAATTATTATTATTGTATTTTAGTCTTTTTACTTGCTTAGAATGAAGCAACTGTTAAGATTATTATTTTTGTAAAGTAAAGATGAGAAGCAAAAAGACTTGACATATTTGCATGCTTCATGCCAAGATTAAGTATAAAGCAAAGACTAATACTTGTCTTTTTTTGTTTATTTTTTTAAACTTTCCTTTAATTTTTATGATAAACACATTAAATTTTGAGTAAATTAGCCCACAAATCTATATTTTTATATAATATTTTACTTTCATTCACAATTTTTAATATTTAATTTTTGAATCACGATAAATTATTATCTTTTATATCAATAATTTGTTATTTGATCATGACTTCACTTATCTATTAATTGATCAAGGTTTAGCCTAACACATAAGACTAACATATACCATACACTTAAATTTCCAATTATTTAAAAATAATAAGATGAAAGAAAAACTTTGAGGATTTGAAAATTGACTTTACTTTTTTCAAGGTCTACAAACCAATTGAGACGACATGGAAAGTTTGTATTCTTTAGATTTTTTTTTTTTTCAAAATTTTCAATTTGTTGATTTTTTTTTTCTGTCTTGTTGATTAAGCAACTTGTTTTTCATTCTTTTATTCCTAATGTACTACTAGACTTCATGGTATGTGCATTTTTTTAATTTTTTTATTGTTAATATATTTTAAAAAAATCCTCTCATTTAAAATTTAATGAGTCAACAATTACATAAGCTATTGATAAAATGCTAAACTCTCGGTTTTTATATTTTAAAATTCAAATCTTGACAATCTCACGTACAAAAAAAAAAGAAAATCCTCTAATTTCATAAATTTCATCTATACAAGATAATTTTTATATATTTTTATTTCTTCACATATGATTAATAAAGCTTTTAAATTTTATAAACGGTATTAGAATATGAAAACATATCCTAATACTTTTTATATAATTTTTTAATATATTTATGAAAGGGTTTGTGACAATCCTCTTAACACTTATAATATAAAAACTTTACTAACCGAGTGCATTTTCTAAGCTATATGATTCTACATATACTAATCAAGTCAATTAGTAATTTAACAAAATGAATGAAAATTTTCAGGCAATAAGGAATATGCTTTTATTCCCAGAAACAAACCAGATGAAATAGATGAAGGAGAAGAATGAACTATTTTGGGGCAAGATATCACTAGTATCTGGATTTCTTAAGCATCATAACCTTAAGAAAATCTGACAAGAACAATTTCAGATCATGGTAAAATTTCAAAGAAAAACCGCTATCTTCTCAATTTCATTCCTTCTTTCTCTTCCCCAAAATTACAAATTATCTGCATCAAGTTGCATATTTACATCATTATATATCGTTCCAAAAACAAAAAATACAGTAGAATGAAGTCAACAAATAAAACCAACCCTGAAACCTGAAATAGGCCGTGAAGAAAAAAAAAAAAAGCCGGTATATTTCCAGCTCTACGTCGTTTGACGGTGTTCAATCTTCAATGTCCATTATTATAAACATCTGCACCACCTCTGTATTTCATCCTCCAAAATAGCTTCTGAGTTTAAATATTTCTGTACGATCAATCTTATGCTCTGTTTTAGAATAATTGGGATCTTTGAAAAATTAAAAAAAAAAAAGTAGCTGAATTTTGTATGTGTATGGACTTTTGTAGAGCACGAAAGGTTGTGTTTTAACTTAGGCTTACATATGTTACCATGTAGGCTTGAACCCCTGTGTGTGATTGTGTGTAGGTTAGTGAGTGCAAGGGAAACAATAGTTTTGCTAAAATATCGAGTTTATGGATATTGCTCTGTCCCTACATATGGCCCATTAAAGCATATTGTTGTTCCACAATACATGGTCTCTAGTCAGCTTTTTAATTTGACTATGTGATTTTGAATATCATTTCATCTCTCCAATCCAAAAAGGCTTTTATATTTCGAAGATCTGTTTTTGGAGCTATGCAAGCAGTATGACCAGCCAATAGGGTCCTACTTTCCCTTAGGTATTTGAAAGATGCATTCAGTTGTGGTTTTAGCATCACTCGATTTTTAAGCGTTGGAATGGTGAACGCAGTAATTTGGATACTTATATGCAACTTTGATTTCCTTAAAATTGAAGTTAACAGTTTGAAGAAAAATTTTCATGGCTTTCTAAGCTCATATACTCATTAGAGTTGTTCAAAATTGTAATTGATGGATTGTGGACCTCTATTTGTGTATAATTTTATGTTCTCAGAATTGGATTATGAGTAAGAAAGTTATGCCTCGTTTTTAATTTGTGCTCCTCTGAAATGAAGAAACCATTTCTCACCTGTTTGATCGATGAATTAATTTGCAAAATGAAGAAACCTTTTATACACAGTATACTTTGGATCATTTTATTTATTTTGGATCCTTCGATAATGTTTTTGAGAATATATTTATTTATTTAGGACAGTAAATCTTCTTTTTGCTGAATTTTGATGATGTCCTGTTGCCTGCTGATTATGTAAGCAGGAGCTATAATGATATTGATGCATATTATGTTGACTCTCAAACTGTATTGAGGTGTCATACAAGTGCTATCAAGCAGAGCTGTAGAGAAAGGGAGACACTCATTTACTTGTAACTGGTGATGTTTACCTTAGAGATTCTATGGATTCTACCCATTACCCTGTGTTTCATCAGGTTTCATTTTGTTGAAAATCTCTAATGATTTGGGTAAAAAATTAAGCATTTAGCCTTTTCACGAGTGAAAGCTTGATATTATCTAGTTATGACACTAGTTAGTTTGTTGATCATATATCATTTATTACCTTAATTAATAGTAATAAGGATTTTGAGACACTTGGTTTAAAACCTTCTTTCAAGTGTTGAAGCAGCAGTCGTAAACGATTTGAAGTTCATCTTGCTTGAGGCAAGGAACTTATAAAACCTTTGCTCTTGTTTCTGTTAAGATGACAGATTCAAGCGAACCCCAGTATCTAGGAAAAGAACCTTAACAATCTGAACAAGGTAAAATTTCTTCCTCTTTTGTTTTTTTTCCTTTTAAAGGTGTATATGGATATTTACTTATATAGCTGACTCTTTTATTTTTCAGTCTGCAATTTCTTTAGGAAGCCAACAAAGGCCAAAAACATAAGGAAAATGACAACAAATGAAGATGAAGATGAAGATGAAGACTCCAGAAATGGCACGATTTGTGGCAAATGGAATGTCTTTGAAGTATGATTCCATTTTCTGTTTATTTTAAAAGTAAATGATCGTGCATTTGTATTAAGGTAGGTCAATATCAATGTCAAAGAGTACACTCTTAGTATTGCTAGAAAAAGAGGTTAGATTTAAACAGAATTTGGATATATTGTGATAGCTATTATAAAAATTAAAAAAAGAAATTGTCGAGGAGAAGTGACGTTACATCTAATAATTAAGGATCGGACGATAAGTTTATAAGTAAGGACTACCTTTCTACTATCACTAGATGCATTTTTAAAGGATAAAATTGTAAGAACAAGCTTCCAAACCTTGAAAATGGATAGTATCTCATAACTAATGCAGTCTAATAATTCTTGCAATTAACCGTATTAATCTGTGGTATACATTAGTGAACATGCATTCCAACTTTATAAATAAATATTACCGTTTCCTTATCAAAACATTTTTAAAAAAATTATTCGTGAACATACAATACCTCACAATGATTACAATCTAATAATTCTTACATCAATAATGTTTATCTGTTGCATGAAAATTTTATTTGTGAATTTTTTGTTTACAATAATCCTGAGTGCACAACAATTATTAGGGATTGAATAATTTATTTATCCGGAATAATTTTTACCAAAAAAAAAATTAACGATGGCAAGTGGCAGCAAACAGCTGTCTTTGAGCTATTAAAGAGAAAAGCGGTGGCCTAATTGAGCTATGCGTCTTTGGTTGGGCCAATGATGTGAGGGATGATCCAACAAACAATGATCCGGACAATTTTTTCAAAACTTGGAATGCAGCTCTACGATAGTCATCCTCTTAGGATTCTGAAAAATGGAATATATGAGTATTTGGATATTAATTACTCAAACATGTTTGATAAGTTTGATGATCTCTGCCCAATTGTTTCGGTAAGACAGGTACAATGTTTGTCGGCTAGTGCCTGTATTTTCTTTTCCTCTTTTATGTTCCTCTGAATTGGCAAATACTATCGGATAGCAAAGGAACAGCTTTTGAGTTTAAATATTTCTGTACAATCAATCTTATGCTCTGTTTTAGAATAATTGGTTTAGAATCTTTGAAAAATTAAAAAAAAAAAAGGTATCTGAATTTGTATCTATATGGGCTTTTGTAGATCACCAAAGGTTGTGCATTAACTTAGGATTACATATGTCACCGTACGGGCTTGAACCTCTGTGTGTCAGTGTTGTGGGTAGTGAGTGCAAGGGAGAGAATATTTTTGATCAAATATTGAGGTTATAGATATTTCTCTCTCCCTACATATGGCCCATTAAAGCATGTTGTTGTTCCACAATATATGGGCTCTGAAAGGCTGTTTTTGGAGCTCTGCAAGAAGTATGGCTAGCCAATAAAATCTTATTTTGCCCTTAAGTTTTGAAGGATGTATTCAGTTATGTGTTTAGCGTCATTTGATATGTAAGTGTTGGAATGGTGAATGCAGTAATTTGGATGCTTATATGCAACTTTCATTTCCCCAAAATTGAAGTTAAAGGTTTTAAGAATTATTTTCATGCCTTTCTAAGTTCATACACTCATTAGATTGTTCAAAATTGTACTTGATGGATTCTGGACCTCTATGTTTGTCCAATTTTATATGCTCAGAATTGGATTATGAATAAAAAAGTTATGCCTCTTTTTAATTTGTGCTCGTTTGAAATGAGAAACCTTTTGTCACCTGTTTGATGAATTAATTTGCAAAATGAAGAAATCTTTAATACACGTATATGTTGGATCATTTTATTTATTTTGGATCCTTGGATAATGTTTTTGAGAATATATTTATTTATTTATGACAGTAAATCTTCTTTTTGCTGAATTTTGATGATGTAAGCAGGAGCTATAATGATACATATTATGTTGACTCTCAAACTGTGTTGAGGTTTCATACAAGTGCTCATCAAGCAGAGCTGTTGAGAAGGGACACACTCATTTATTTGTAACTGGCGATGTTTACTTTAGAGATTCTATGGATTGTACCCGTTACCCTGTGTTTCATCAGGTTTCATTTTGTTGAAATCTCTTTAATTTTGATTAGCTTTTTAAAATTCTCTTCTCTTAGGAAATTGTTCCGAGTACATGGGAATTTTGCATCCCCTGCTACATGCGCAGCACAGCCATCCATATGTTGGGTCGTACAGTGGGCTCCTTAGTGGGTTCACAGGAAGAACAACTGTATTTTTTATGAAGGCCATCAAACATGCGGAGCTGTTTAATGAAGGCCGATTCATTCTAATTCTTCAATATATTTTGTGATTTGGATAAAAAATTTTCACTTTCTTACATCAATAGAAATTTATGATTTGGGTAAAAAATTGAGCATTTGGCCTTTTCATGAGACAAAGCTTGATCTTTGCTTCTCTCCAGTTAGTGTGTCATTCATTACCTTAATTAATAGTAATGAGGATTTTGACTCAATGAGTTTAAAACCTTCTTTTGAATTGAAGCAGCAGTCGTAAACGATTTGAAGTTAATCTTGCTTGAGGCAAGGAACTTATAAAACCTTTGCTCTTGTTTCTGTTAAGATGACAGATTTAAGCGAGGCCCTAGTTTCTAGAAAAAGAACCTCAACAATCTGAACAAGGTAAAATTTGTTCCTTTTTTTTTATTCTTTTTGAAGGTATATATCTATATTTACTCATAAAGCTAACTCTTTGATTTTTCTATCTGCAATTTCTTTAGGAAGCCAACAAAGTGCAAAAACATAAGGAAAAGGGCAATAAATTAACATGAAGATGGAGACTCCAGAAATGGCACATCTCTGTTGCACAATCAGAAAAAGGCTTTGAAGCCTGACAATATGTTATGCTTTTCAACTGGATCCTCCAAGAGTGCTGCTCCCACTGAATCAAATACAGAATCTGGCAAACCGATTTTTCAATTTGAGTCCTTGAAGGAAATTCAAGTTCAAAATGATAGCAGAGCTACAGCAACCATAGAGACGGAGACTGAGTTTACAAAAGATGCTCGCGCTATACGTGAAAAAGTTCTTAAACCAGCAGAGGTGGCTTTGAAGGGGAAAAACACAAGCTCTGGGGGGGGAGAAGTTGTATAAAGGAATGCATGGCTGTATGGATCATAAGGCTGGGTTTCGAAGAGGGCAAACAGTTGCCAGTGAGAAAGCTGGTGGCTCACGTGTACCTCTTAGGGCTTCTGCCCTCATCAGGGTTTCTGCAAGATTTGATTACCAGCCTGACATCTGTAAAGGCTACAAAGAAACTGGTTATTGTGGTTAAGGAGAATCATGTCAGTTTATGCATGATCGTGGAGACTACAAGTCCGGATGGCAGTTAGAGAAGGACTGGGAAGAAGCAGAGAAAGCAAGGAAGAGAAATCTGGCTTTGGGTGGCGATGATGATGATGACGCAGGGGTAGACCAAAGTGATGATGACGATGATGATTCGTTGCCCTTTGCATGTTTTATTTGCCTGCAGCCTTTTGTGGATCCTGTTGTGACTAAGTGCAAGCACTACTTCTGCGAGCATTGTGCTTTAAAGGTACCCATATGTGCCTTTTCATGTACATTAATTTTTTTAATGTCTTTTTTGTGCTAGGTTAATATCTGTTAGTTTTTGTTACTTTTGTTGTTAATGCATTACTGAGATGCGACACTTTTGGTTACTCACATACAAAGAATATTTTTTGTGGTCGAACCTTTTTTCAGCTATAGAAATAGGACATATTTTAACTTTACATCATCAACTTTTGGTGCCTCATGTCAGTATAGTTTACATTTTTATTCTCATTCGAATGCAAAATAACCAACTGCATCTTTTGGTTTTTCAGCATCACGCAAAGAATAAGAAATGCTTTGTATGCAACCAACCCATCCTTGGCATTTTTAATACTGCTGATGAGATGCGTAGAAAGATGGCTGAAGAGGGTAAACCGTAAGCCCATTGATGCTTTGTTTCAACTCCTGCTGCCATGAACTTTTATTTCTTTGTTTAGTGTTGTAGCAGAATCTTCACTTCTCTGGATACCTTATTAAACGAAATCATTTCCCTGCTTGAGCTTGGGGGAATTTTGGATTATGCAGTGATGAGCTCTTTAAAATCATTGTTGCTGCAGGCATGTGCATTAGTTTTTAGGTAAGCATTTTTTCTGCGTCATTCCACAACTGACTTATGAGTTGAATGATAGTATTAAGCAGAGTAAGAATTAGGCTTTTACATGAACTTCCAAAAGTTGTTGAAAACAACTGAATGAGTAGACAATTGTAAAACTTGTAATGTATATACAAAATTGGCGTTCCTAAGATGCCAACAAACCCTATTGCTGCCTTTTACCCATGAAGTAGCATTTCTTCTACCTAGAGATAGCAGTGCAATCCAGTATTAATTTTCCAAGAATCAGCAGCCAACTTCACAACCTTCATAATGGCCAAGAATTCAGCTTGATCAGATTAGAATCCAGGTCTCGATGACACGTGCTGGTAGGATCTAGAATGTTACTTCAAAGAGTTTAAGAATGTTGGATTGCAGGTAGTTTGAATTGGGTAGGAACGGCTAATGGAAGCTGTGATTTTTTGTGCTGTCCAAGTCCAAAGCATAGAAAACATTAATGATCAGTTTTCTTCCTGGAAAAAAACGGTTCCGGCATTCAAGACCAAAAAAAAAAAAGAAGTGAAATTAGCTAGCAAACCTAAACTTAAACTCAAGAAATAGAATCTTTTTTGTTTCCTTTTTTCCCTCTAAAATTTTCTTTTTTAGCATGAGTTTTTGTTTTCTTTTTTCCCTGTAAAATTTTCAAATGACTGAATTCATAAGAATAAAGTATTTTTCTAGTTGATACTTACATTTCTAGTTAGAGGAGGATTCAAATGAGCAAGAACTTAGGGCCGCATGAGGACAGTTGTAGGAGAAAGCCTCTAGCGGCAAAGTCTTCGTATATGCATAATCACCTGCACCAATCTTCTAAACATAAATTCTGAGCTCATACTCAAAATAGGCTAAATATCAGAAGGCTTGTCAACCTTCCTGGTTTACAGCATCAAGCTGACTACTAGGGAAAAAACTATGACCAGTGATTGAAACATAGCATGTCTTCTATAACTTCATCTTTTAATTATGGATTAGTGGCTATATCAGAACACTTAGCACATCAATGTGAATATTGGCTATTTAGTTATGACGCTTTATTTCTATTAGATAGAGAATAAGTTACCGAAAGAATTCACTGGAATTCTAGAGAAGTGAGTATATATAAGTTACTGAATATATTGCCCTCATATTTTTGTATAGTCAAGGTCTATTCTACATGCAAATCAATCATATAGCAATAGAGCTTACAACAAATCATTTATTTTTGTCTGTGGGAGTGCTGAAGCAAAGAAACCAAGGATGATACGGGATTAAAGTTGAAGAAATAATAAGGGAAATATTTCAATCTTTCTCGCCATAGTCAAATCTATAGTCGTTAGGGACAATAAAATATTATCGAAGTTAGTTTGGAATTGTCGAGCTTGATACGTGGAACTGGAAGCTTTGTTCTTTTCTTTTCGATGTTTTTTTCTCTGTAGTGATGTAGCAGTTAATACAGGAATAAGGCATCTTAGCTTGAGCTTGGTCTGTGAAGATTTTTCTGTGTTAGGAGATGTAACTTCTAGTTTTGGCAGTTAAAGTGGTAGGCGTAGTCATTGTTGTACATGCCATGGCTTATATCAAATTCCTGCCCTGCAAATAGTTGAGTCGAAAGTTTTACTGGAGGTTGAGAAGGAGAGTTTGTGTGACCTATCACATGGTAGAAAGTCAGTGTGCCAAAAATGTTATTTTGAGGCATTACCCAACGCTCAAGTTAGTAAGGTATACCACAAGCAAGTAAATGAGAGAGAGTAAGAAGCAGTTAAAGAGAGTAGAGAGAGTTCAGTAGTGAATCATCTGTCTGGTCTGGTTCTACTTTTTATACCTTTTAGATGATGATGTCGCAAACTGGGTTTTCATGTGTAAGACCTACTATGTGGCTGCTAATATGATCTCTTAGGTATAACAATAACGAAGATTTTAAAAGATAATAAGGTTTTTGTTAAGAATTTCTTTGGATAAATGATTTTTATTAACCCAAAGAAAGCAGTAGACCTGCTACAAGTAAACTGTAAGCTATCAAAACGTTACAAATGTCCAAGAACAATCTAACTTTTGCAAAGTAATCAAACTAAGCAACATTAAGGAACCAGTCCCCAATTGAGACACATTTTTCCTTTGCTAAGCCAGAAAGTATTAATAAAAACAGAGTTACACAATAGGGTAAACAACAGGGGAACCCCATAACTCAGCAGTAAAACACCCCCCCATAGACAGAACAGAAGACAAGCACAATACAACCAGACATACTGCCAATCAACTTAGGTAAGCAGAAGAGAAAGAACTGAGACACAAGGACCGTAACACCAAGCCAAAAACATTCAGACACAATTTCTGTTGTTGAAGAGGAAGCGTGGAACTGGAGACCACAATCTTGTTATTGAACGAAGCCAAAAGGAACTTCTGATAGTTGAAACGATAGCTTCTATATCTTTAGATGGCCTGCCAAACTTCCTTTGATTGTACTCCTGCCAAATAAAATATATATGAGCATCCCAAGCCAATCTAATTAAGTACAATAGATGCCAAAGCTTTGCTTTTCTCTTAAGATGGCTGACAGCCCAATCTAACTCAAAATACCAGTCACCCATGTCTTTTACAAATTACTAACTTGGAAACTCATGATTGTTACTTATAAAATAAGGTTAGGAATTCAATGGACATATCCTAGTTTGATTGGAATTTTTGTTTTTAGTTTTAAAAGCAATGCCAAGTTTAAAAAGGAAATGAAAGGTCCAAAGTTGAAACATTTTTGAATTAAATTTCAAATGTAATCACTTTAGTCAAATATCAGTTAGTGCATATATATATATATATATCACACTTATAATGAAAGAGAGTATTTAAATAATTTTATTTGTTTAGGCAATTAACTACAGCTCAAAGAATCAACAAGAAAACTATTGAGTTATTAAATATTCTAGAATGCTTACCAAATGAATTTGAAACTTGAATTTTGATGGACTCACCTAGAAGATCTTCTCCATTTTTGATTCCGATTCCATGTAAACCTATCCATCCATTTGTTTCCCATCTCATTCAGCACTGTATATCCAATAGATAAACCAATCACCAAACCCAATCCATACCCAATCAATACGATTTTCCAAACAGATATACCATCTACCCATGAATCTTCATCTTCCTGAGGGGGTGGCATTCCAAGACCAACTTCAGTGCATTTCTTTGTCAAAGGCGGTCCACACAATCTTGGGTTCCCTTTGTAAGAATCGTATGAAAATGTACCAAATTGGTAGCTTTGTGGTATGCTTCCCTCAAGTTGGTTATAAGAGAGATTCAATACTGCAAGAAAAGTTAAGCTTGTAAGCTGTAGAGGAATCTTTCCAGAGAGTTTGTTCTGGGAGAGGTCCAACGACTCAAGCTCAGTTAAGTTGCCAAGTGCTAAAGGAATTGGGCCAAGGAAGTTGTTGTAGGACAAGTTTAAGGCTTTGAGTGAATTGAGGTTTTGTATTTCTTCCGGTATTCTCCCATGGAAACTATTATTGGAAAGGTCAAGACAAGCAAAGATGGTTAAGATTTTCTTGTAAAAAATTTCAAGCCCTTTATTCACAATTGTCATAGAGTCCTGGTAGTACTTGTCTCCAATGTAATCTGGCTTACCTTTGGTGCCATCAGTCATCGTCTTCATTGCCTTCAAAGATCGAAAAAATCCAACAGATAGCTCACCTGAAAAGTTATTGTAAGCAAGGTCCAGTATGTGTAACTTTGGAAAAGCATTTTCATCCTCAGAAATTTTAATTGGACCATAAAATCTATTTGCTCTTAGTACAAGAACCTTTAAAGAAGGCAATTTCACCAACCAAAAAGGAAATGTGTCTTGTATCATATTTTTTCCAACGTCCAAAACTTCAAGCTTTTCGCAATGGGCTAATGACCTTGGCAACTTTCCTTCTAGTTTATTCCCACCAATTTTGAGTGATCTTAGTTGAGGGGCTTGAAAGAATTCAGTTGGTAATTGACCAGAAAAATTATTGAAAGCAATGTCTAGTACATCCAAGTCTTGAAAATAATTTTTTGCATGTGTAATTGGACCATAAAACCTATTTGCTCGCAATATAAGAACCACCAACCAAGGCAATTTTCCCAACCACAAAGGGAATATGTCATACAGAGTATTGTTTCCGAGGTTTAAAACATTGAGCATTCTGCAATTGGCTACTGACCTTGGCAACTTCCCTTCCAATTTATTGTCATTGAGTTGAAGCCAATATAATTGGGTTGCTTTTGCAAAATCTGGTATGCTGCCACTGAAATTATTTTTTTGTAGATCCAAATAGCTGAGAGAACTGATATTGCCCAAGCAACTTGGGATTGGCCCGCTTAATTTGTTATAGGATGCATTAAATCTCCAAAGATGACTCAAATTGCAAATAGGCCTTGGTAAGGAGTCTTGTGAAGAGCTTAGGGATTGGTTTAGTGAAAATTGGTCCAAAGATGAGAGAGAATTATTAGAAATATCTAGATATTCCAAACTTCTCTTCCACATCCAGTTTGGTACTGCACCACTTATTTTGTTGTTTGAAAGGTGAAGACTTTCTAAACTAGTTTGACTCTTTAAAAACTCTGGAAACATACTTAGGTTACAGAATCGTAAACCCAAGTAACTCAACATTGGAAAAGAGGAGTTTGCATCACCAAAAGGAGCCTTTGAAACATCAATCGCATTGAAAGAAAGGTCTAACCCTAAAAGAGTGGTCTTCCACAACCAATTCGGCACAAAACCGTGGATTTGGTTGTTAGAAAGATCTAGAGAAGCCAACTTGTCTTGTGTTTTGATGAATTCTGGAAATTCAGTAAAGTTGCATGAACTTAGGTATAGCTTCTCTAATTGGGGAAAAGCGAGGCTTGTGATGTCGCTTTCAATTGATAAGCTCGTATTGGAAAGGTCAAGAACCCTTAAGTTCTTGAGTTGGGAGAACATGTCAAGCTTCACAGAACTTAAGCTATTGTAGCCTAAATACAATATTTCAATCAAGGAAGAAGATGCGTTGACAAACTCATCAATTTCACCGAACAATTGATTTCCCCTAACAATCAAGGCCTGCAATGATGGGAGAGTAAATAAAGAAGAATGTATTGATCCAGAGAGGTGGTTTCTAAACAAATAAAGATATGCAAGATTTGGAACTCCAGATCTGTGAAATGCAGGGATAAAACCACTGAAATTGTTATTGGACAGATCCAGTTCCACAAGATTAGTAAGATTTGCAATTGATGATGGAATTTGTCCAAAGAACTTGCAACCAGGGAGATTTAAATTTGTTAAGAATTTGAGATTACCAATTGATTCTGGTAATTTTCCACTGAAATTTGTATAAGACATCGTTAAGATCCGTAAAGCATTGTTTAATGGAAATTCTGGCAACTGACCTCCAAGATTGTCATTTTCTGAAATGTCAATGCTTTGGATTTTTGGTAATAAGAAAACTTCTATTGGAAAATGCCCACTCAAATTGCAAGACACTAAACTGAGAGAAACCAAACGAGAGGAAATTTCCAAGAAATTAGGAGGCAAATAAGAGATCGAATTCCCACCAAGGAAAAGTTTGGAAAGAAAAGGAAGTCTTGAGAGTGAAGAACAAAATGGACCTGTCAAACCACAATTCGACAGACTTAGCACATGTAGGTTATGAAGTGCTATGGATGTGGCTTCACACCATTTAGTACTTTGAGTTGAAATGTTCACACTATCCAAGTATAGCTCTGTAAGAGGTCTCAAATTTTGGATGAATGACTTGAAGTTTGGGTTTTCTAGTTTTAAAGGTTGATAAAGGTTGTAAGGAAAATCATCATACCAGAAATTTGGATCAAGAATTTGGTAATTTTGTAGATAGCAAGAATCTTGATTAGATAGATCAAGAGAGACTAACCTTGTTAAGTATGAAATCCCCACAGGAATTTGGCCATGGAAACATGAGTTTGAAAGGTTGAGATGAGTTAAATATGAGAGTTTGTCAAACTCATATTGAAACAGAGTGGAATTAAAATTGTTTCCAGCAAGATTAAGGCGTTGAAGATGATGGAGATTGAAAATGGAGTGAAAGCTGCCTGAAAGATTTTTGTAACTGAGATCAATCCCAATCACATGACCAAAAGCATCGCATGTAATTCCTTTCCAAGAGCAACAATTAGTGTTGAGATCCCAAAGCTCAACTTCGGTAGAGAAAGTAAAATTTGGAGCATAGTAAAGATCACGATGCAATTGCAACAGAGTAGATCTCTGGTCATCAAGGCACTGGTTTTGGAGATCAGTATAAGAAGGGGAAAAAGATAGCACAAGAGATACAAAGCATGAGAAGAAAAACAAGGTAGGAAAAATGAGTGAAATTAGGATGTGAGGATTCTTCATGTTTTGTTGGCTCTCTATAAAAAAATGAAGGGAAGATTGTGGAGTTTGAGATTTCCATGCATGGTATATATAGACAAGTCCTTCACATTACATACTGTTATTGTAGCTATATATCTCCCTAGATATCAAAATATAGGTTCAAATGCGTTTTTCCAATCACGTGTTTGTACAAATCATGAGTTTGAGCTTTTTCTGTAAGAGTTGAGTCAAAATAGGTGGAAGACAGACAGAAATATTTATTGCTTGTTCATTTTGAATTTTAAAGAATGAATAATAGGTTTGAATGGTGATAAGGTTGATAGTTTTGCTTTTGTAAATTAATCTTTGTCGCTATATTTTTCCCTTTCTTCCCACTTTTTATTTCATATTATGCATTCATGCAAAAAAAACAAATTAAAAAAAATTAATTTTCTCAATGTTAGGTAATAGTATTACAAGTAGATCGGTAGTAAGGAATTTCTTCACTACTAAAAAATAATAAAAATTTTCACTAAGTTTAACATCTAAAAGAAGTAAAATTTGCAAAGATTAATGAGTCAACTCAACTTTGTTATTATGAAATTAGATGGAACACTTCTTTTTTTTTTTTTTTTGAAAATCCTAATTAATAATTTTGTTTCTTCTTCTTCTTCTTCTTCAATTCAACGCTTGAATCTCCTTTTGTTTTCTTGATCAACTTCCTCATAAGTATCAATTTCTTTTTTTTTTTTTCTAAATATGCATTCAGAGAAAAAAATAATTACTTTAACAATTCTTTCTTTATAATAGTATGCGTTATTCTTTGGTCTATGATAAAGTTTATCCTAGCACCATTCGATTAATAATTAAGAAAAAAGGATATCATTTAGCCATATGGATACCATTTGGTGCTTTTTTTTTTTTTTTTTTTTGCAAAACTTGTTGTAATATGGCATCACATGTTGCAAAAATGTTGCCTACCTAACCTGAAAATCTAAAGCAAAAGTATGAATGAAATGAAGCGAAGGCAAAAGATGACAGCATGCTGGAAACATCTAGACAACAAAGTGAAATTGCTGAAAATGAGTTTCCAAGCATTCAGATTTCGCTTGTATATTGATGTCAAGTCAGAGGAAATAATGGGATCTGAGACAGCAGCTTAGCTTTAGACCGTGCTTCACCTTCCTATCCATTCCATTAGATTTGATTGATTGCTTCTCTCTTGATATTCTGTTTAGGGATGGTGATAGATAGTAAATAATTGAATATTTGATATATTATTTTATATTTATTATTTATACTATTTAAAATTAGTTAATACATAATTTATTGTAATAGTTATTTATCCTCTCTTTAAAATTAGTTAATACACTATTTATTGTACTAATTTTATGTTAAATGTAATAGTTTATATAGTTAATAATTTTATATCTATTATTTTTAATGTATTAGGTGAAGATATTACTTTATTTAATCGTCTTGAAATGTATTTTTAGATTATATATTGTTTGCAAAATCTTTTTATTAATCATTGAGAATTCAAAACAACATATTAATAATTTAATACTGAATGTATCATATATATAGTCCTTTTTATTGTTTTTGTTTTTAATATTGTTAATGAGTATTGGTTTGGATAGTATGAACTTAGAATATATAGATTCATATTTTATATTTTAAAATACTTCAAATAAAATATTAACCAATATTATTTTTAATGGTAATAAACCTTAATATTAATGAATAAGTGAAAGTCACAAATGTGAACATTAGAAATATGAAAGGGACAAAATGATTGTTTTTTCATAGAACAAAAATTAATGGGATTTTCTATTAATTAATGAGTCTTTAATTCATCATGGATGGGTTTTTCCTGTTCTTGTCTCGTACACATGTTTCTTGCTTTGCTTAGTCTAAAGTTATTTCCTTTTCTTTAAAAAATCTTTAGAATTGGTCTAAAGTTCCTTTGTCTAAGGGGTCGAAATTTCTCTTTTCCTTCTGTCAACTATCTCATAACAAAACAAATAAATAAAATAAGTATTTATAAAAAGGAATATTAATAATAAAATAATTTTTTAATTTGATATTTATCTCAGTTGATTTATATAATTACTGTTAAAACATAATATCTAACGGATTTAAAGTTCAATTTCTCACGTCTATAACACCTTCACTAAGACTTTTTTTTTAATTATAATGAATTTTTTCTATACAATATTATATGTTATCCTAGCATTGGTGTTGTTTTATGCTAATTAAAATATATAGCCTTTGGAATTGCTTACCAGCTAAGTCATTCAGAAGACAAAAATTAATGGAGAATGAACTATGGCACACCAGGCACTAGTGGAGTCAGAAAAAGGACATCATTTCGTGCATTTTTTTTTTCAATCCCATTGTCACGCTATACAATAAATTAACAGGAACTTTTCTCTTTTTCTTTTTTTTTTCCTAAAATCGTTCAAAAGGGAATTTAATTTAAATTGTTTAAAATTAAATAATAAGTGTTCAACTTCAATGTTTAATTGGACTATATATTATCATCTTTACGAGATTATACTTATCTTTTCATATGTCATCAATCATCACTTCTAAGTATTTTTTTTATTTTTTGTTATTTATTTCTTATTTTCAATTCATTTTCTAATTAGTACTTAATTTTATTTTTATTATCTCATTTTCTTTATCTATCATTTCCCATTTGGATATTTCAAAATCATCATCTTTGTTTTTTCCAACACAAAATGCTATTACTTTTCTATATGAGTATATTCCAAAACTATTTTGATTTTTTAATTACATTTTTTTATTTAAAACCTCAAAATATAAATTTTATATAGTAAATTTAAGTTTTTAATATGAAATACACCAAAGTCTAATTAGTAATTTTCTTAAATATCATAAAAATTAAATAGAGAAAATAAAAAAGAATTTTGATGGAGGGAATATAAATAAAATTTTAATGTGAAAATTTAAAATAAAAGAAAATGATATGTATCTATAATTTGAATAATTTTCGCAATTGTAATGAATCTTAATATTAATAATAGAGTTATTTATTTATATGAAAGGAATTAGAAAATAATTGTTGTTGCATAGTACAGCAATTAATGAGATATTGTGTTAATGAATTAGTCTTCAATTGATTATTCGGGCATGCTTTTCTTGTCTTTGCGTCATACACATGTTTCTTGATTTGCTTTATGTGTCGGATGATTCATGAAACCACTCAAGTCTCAGCGAAGACTTGACTTGCTCAAATAATGGTGGAGACAAAAGCAAACTCATAATATTTTTATAATATAAATGTGAATCATAATTATTATTAATTAGCTCTCTTATTACCATTTTCATTGACGATGATGGATGATAATTCCCTGCACAACGAAATATATATTTTATGAATAAAAATATAAAGCTTTACTCAAATGGTTTATTAGCGTCTCTTAAAAAGTAAATTCTCATAGGATAAGGTTTTATTTTTAGTATTTATAAATTTTTTTCTTAATTTTTTTTAAATCTTAATCTCTTTTGTACTTAAACTTATGTGAATAGCAAATTGATAAATTTTCAATTACGTAAAATCCAATTTAACCCAAAATCATCTTTATTAAACTTATTTTATTATTGTATTATATAACTTAAAAGTAATATTTCTATCATTATATTTATTTGAATAAATATATATAATCATAAAATTTATAATATAAACATATACTTATTAGATATAAATAAATAAATAAGTATATATATATGTATATATAAGCACATGTCAATTCTATAAAAAAGAACACACACACACACATATATGGTAAGGGTCTACTCACACTACACTTTTTAGGATTCCTATATCAAAATTAAATACATGACTCATTTGAATCATAATAATATTTTTAAATTTAATAATTTTGATCCAAATATCTAAAAAAAATATAAAAATTACATCAGTGTAAGTAGTTCTTTCATATATATGTGTGTGTGTGTGTGTGAAGTGTTAGATGTAAAGTGGTCAACATGCCATTATCTAACTTAAGTAAATATCTTTTAATTCATTTAAAGGATAATTATGGTTTAATACTTATTGTTTGTTAAAAACTCTTATTGATCAAATAAAAACTAAAGAGTTCTTTTGTTAATAACTTATTCGTTGATAGAATATATGAATAATAATTATTAATTAAAGAAAGAAAAATTGCTCTTTTTTTTTGCCTATAAATTAATGTGTTTTATCTGATAATCAAGATGTTATTTCAGGGCATATGCTCCAATGCTTAAGTTGGCAAGGTATACCAAAAGTAAGAAAATGAGAGAAAGCAAGAAGTAGTTAAAGAGAGTTGAGTAGTAAATCACGTATTTGGTTTGATTCTACCTTTCTATCTCGTGAGTCACAATATGGCTAATTAGGCTTCCACGTGTAAGACCTACTATATGGCTACTAACATGATCACTTAAATGTAACAATAATGAAGAGCTTAAAAGATAATAACTTTCGTTAAAAAAGATCAAATAAAATGAGATGGAAGAAATCCTACATTTAGACGTTACCATTAGATTTATTAATAAGTTCTCTACTGTAAAAGATGATAAAACTTTATTGTAAATCTAATTATAAATAAAAGAATAAACTTAAAAAGAGTTACATATATGTCGAACCTTATATAATTATAAGCCACGAAATAAAAGTTAAAAAAAATTAACAAAATAATTAAATTGAAATAGGTATTTATATTTTGAAAATCTAATATCAAATATTATATCATATCATAAATATAATAAATAATTTTAAAATTAATTATAAATAATATATATAAATATAAAATAAATTTTAAAAAATATTATACATATTAATGGGATTGAGAAATTAATGTGTATAAACAAAAAGATATAATTAATTTTCAAACTCTCAACATATTTTTGTTTTTAAAAAATTATATTTGATATATTATACTTTATCACAAAATTATATTTTATAAAAAAAATGATATTCTAATTTTAGACTTACAAATATAATTATAGTATAAGATTTTTTTTATTGGTATTTAGTCTTTTTTTTACTTCATACTTCTAAGTCTTGCCACATGCAAATGTCTAAGTTTTGTTGTCCCATTATTACTTTATGAAAACTAATCTTCTTAGCAGTTTATTTAAGTTCAGTTTGTCTTTTAAAAAAGATAAAAAAAAAATAGTAATTTACTTAATAGAGATTAGTTTTTATTCTTCAATTAATTGATAGATTGAGAATGGGTTTTAAGTATATTAAATTTATGTCATATAAAGAACTTGTTATGTCGTATATATTAATTTATTTTGGAAACAGAAAACATTGATGAAACTTACTTGAAACTAATGACATGGAAATCCGAAAAACTCAATCCATTCAATTGTTGGAAAATGCAAAATGTAGAATTAAACAAATGATGATTACAAGTTAGCAGTCCATAAAAGCTAACACTTTCCACCCAACTATTTCATTTTAATTCTTTTTCCCTTTTTCAATCCTCCCATTCTTCCCCATAATAGCATGAGATACGAAACTGCAATAATTATTCTTTTGCACCAAATTTGACATCTGGCAACTGAATATTCATTTTCACAAAGTACTTGGCATAACTCAAAAGTTCTTTTCACAAAGTAACTCAATTCAAATCATAAACATAAATGAAATATGGGTAAAACTGAACAGAATCAACATACAATAAAGTCTGAGAAACACATATAATTGAAAAAAAGAGTTATGCTTAGCTAAAAATAGAATCTTTCCACACAGTGAAAGTCTAACAAAGATCATAGAAAAAAGAAATTAGAAAAAAAAAAACTAAACACTCTGCTATTGCCAATGTGGTGTTTTTAAAACTTAGCTACAATTGCTCCAGCTCTCGAATTACAGTGTCACTGGAAAAAAAAAAGATAAAATAAATAAAAAAGAAGACTCATACTTTACAGTTAAAAAAAAAAGAATTTTTTAAGATTCAAAATAAAACTGGGCATGAGGAAATTTTACCTGGGAAAAAAAAGGTGGGGGGAATTGATTAAAACCCCATAATTTTAAACCCCTTTTGACAACATTTTTTTTTTTAAATTTTGCTTTCTCAGTTAATTGCTTTGGGTATCTTTCTTCAATTAGTGTATGATTCGCAAAAATTGTCCAATTGTACTTTAGTTTAAAAAGTCAAAGGAAAGGCCGATTTCGATATTAATGGACCCAACTCATGTAAGAAAAACCGGGTCTTTTTGACCCAATTTGTCTATCAACACTAATTCGGGTACTTAATTTTGCTTTTTTTGGTTGATTATTAATTTTATTTGCATGTCTAATTTTTTTACAATTTCTTTGAAAAAAAATTATTAAAAGCACTAAATTCTTATTCTTGTTTTCGAGGTATTAGTTTTTCTTTCCTCTATGATTGTTTCTTCATTGTTGTTGTTTGATCAATGAAAGTGGATTTTTTTTGTTTATTAAATTTGTGTTTAGAAATTTAAATTCAAAATAAAGGGATATATATTTCAAATGTTAATATAAATTTTGAAATAGAATTAAAACAAAATACGATTGTACTTAAATTCATGACTTCTTTTTTATACATTAAAAGTATGCCATCTATTGTGCATTATGTACCAAAATGTAATTTTCTTTTTGAATAATGAAAAGGGTAATAAGTGTTGTGTTAGATCTTACTTTTTCTCTTAATAACCATTCGGATGAGAAGTGAAATTTGTTTTGGAGAAATTAAAAATAATGATAGCAATAAAATTAATTATTATAACGAAAAATTAGATAAGATAATAGTGAGATTAAAATTAATAAAAAAAATATCTTAAATATATATGCAAAGATGCAGTGAATCCATATTTTAGCCTAAATTCTATGACATCGAGTATAAAATGGAATCTAAATTGACCTAAATAGTTTCTTTAGAGATGATCCATTGTTAAGTAGGCATCAGATTATTCGTAACCCAACAGCCAACATGGCATGCTATTACTTCTTACTTTTTCAATTTTTAAGTATTGAACAATTTGAGCATACATCAACTTCATTTTCATTGAGTTTTATCTGTATTTTTTTTAAGGAGATTGAAGGTACTATTTCAATATTTTATTTAGTTCCTCACCAGTCACCAAGTCTTTGCTTTACCCTGTGAAGCTGATCTTGACTTCAAAAACATCCTGTCCAATATTGAAGATAGTGATCCTTTCCCATATAGTTTTTCGATACTCACTAGCTTCTCCCAATCATTTTCTTGCTGCCAAGTTATATGAAATGAAAGCTTCACAAATCCGTTTTCAACAAAATTGCCATGTACAGCTTTAGAATCCTCGGCATAGGTGGAAACTAAACTATGGAGTTATCAGATACTTTGCAGGGGCTTTTGGTCATGAAGCTCATACTTATGGGTTAGAATTGGCACCTGTAAAAACAATATTGTGGCAAATGGAATGTCTTTGAAGTATGATTCCATTTTCTGTTTATTTCAAAAGTAAATGATCGTGCATTTGTATTAAGATAGGTCAATATCAATGTCAAAGAGTACACTCTTAATATTGCTAGAAAAAGAGGTTAGATTTAAACAAAATTTGGATATATTGTGATAGGTATTATAAAAATTTTAAAAAAAAAAAATTGTTCAGGAGAAGTGATCTTACATCTAATAATTAAGGATTGGACGATAAATTTATAAGTAAGGACTACCTTACTACTATCACTAGATGCATTTTTAAAGGATAAAATTGTAAGAACAAGCTTCCAAACCTTGAAAATGGATAGTATCTCATAAATAATGCAGTCTAATAATTCTTGTAATTAACTGTATTAATCTGTGGTGAACATTAGTGAACATACCTTCCAACTTTATAAATAAATACCACAGTTTCCTTATCGAAACATTTAAAAAAAAAATTATTTGTGAACATACAATACCTCACAATGATTACAATCTTAATTCTTACATCAATAATGTTTATCAGTTGCATGAAAATTTTATTTGCCAACTTTTTGTAAGTACTAATCTTGAGTGTACAACAGTTATTAGGAATGTCACAATTTGTCATGGGGTTGAACAATTTCTTTATCCGGAATAATTTTTACCAAAAAAAAAAAAAATTAACGATGGCAAGTGGTGTTGGGGAACACCATAGCTCTGATACCATTTGTTGGGCTAAAAGCCTCCAATCCAATCACACACAGCGGAAGCAAAATCAAACAATAAATCAAACATACAAGAGACAATAATTTAACGTGGTTCGGTCCAACTGACCTACATCCATGGATGAGAAACAAGATCCACTAGTTGTAGAGAATTACAAACATACATCAAATCATCAACCTCACTCAACAATCAATACTCATAAGACACTCTTAATCTCCTCTAGTCCTATGGAGTATTCTCAACCCAAATAAACACAAACCCAAACCCTTGTGCACCATTTCAACATAACCAAACACATACCCATATGCTCCCATACATCATACCTATGTGGACCCTCTCAGTCTCCTCTAATCCACTCACAAACAAACATACACACCCATAAGATGTAGAGCTCCAATACTCCTATGGGGTGTCTATCCCACAAAACCCTACAACTCTCTTACATCTTTTTCTCATACCTAACCCTGTAGAGACTTCACTTATTTATAACCATACAAACGTGTCCATTAAGAATCCCTCTCCTCTTAGAATTCTTCTCCTGTAAGTCAAACTTGCCTATTAAGAATCTCTTTCCTTTTAGAATTCTTCTCTTGCAAGTCAAACTTACCTATTAAGAATCCTCTTTCTCTTAGAATTCTTCTTTTGCAAGTCTTCTTGTCCATTAAGCAATATCCGACAAATCTTAAACAAATCTCTAACAAATCCCAAACAAATCTCTTATGGGATTTGAGTCAATATTTCCAACAATCTCCACCTTGACTCAAATTCCATTAATCATCTGTCTTCATGCTAGACATACTTGGCTCCACCTGCAATGAAAGTCTCACAATCATCTTCTCTTCTCTTGTGTCTTCACGCTTCATACAAACCAATCCTCAATCTTAAACTCGAACTCTTCTCTTAAATCGAGCTCCTCTAAGCTTACTTCTTCCCATGTCTTAAACCATGCACTTTCCACATCTTAAACCTTTAGCTCTTCTCACATCTCGAACTTTTAACTCTTCCACGTCTCGAACCTTTGACTCTTTCCACATGTTGAATCTTCAACTCTTGTCACGTTTCGAACCTTCAGCTCTGATACCACTTGTTGGGGAACACCACAACTCTGATACCATTTGTTGGGCTAAAAGCCTCCAATCCAATCACACACAGTGGAAGCAAAATCAAATAATAAATCAAACATACAAGAGACAACAATTTAACGTGGTTCGATCCAACTGACCTACATTCACGGATGAGAAACAAGATCCACTAGTTGTAGAGAATTACAAACATACATCAAATCATCAACCTCACTCAACAATCAATACTCATAAGACACTCTCAATCTCCTCTAGTCCTATGGAGTATTCTCAACCTAAATAAACACAAACCCAAACCCTTGTGCACTCTTTCAACATAACCAAACACATACCCATATGCTCCCATACATCATACCTATGTGGACCCTCTTAGTCTCCTCTAATCCACTCACAAACAAACATACACACCCATAAGACGTAGAGCTCCAATACTCCTATGGGGTGTCTATCCCACAAAATCCTACAACTCTCTTACATCTTTTTCTCATACCTAACCCTGTAGAGACTTCACCTATTTATAACCATACAAACGTGTCCATTAAGAATCCCTCTCCTCTTAGAATTCTTCTCCTGTAAGTCAAACTTGCCTATTAAGAATCGCTTTCCTTTTAAAATTCTTCTCTTGCAAGTCAAACTTACCTATTAAGAATCCTCTTTCTCTTAGAATTCTTCTTTTGCAAGTCTTCTTATCCATCAAGCAATATCTGACAAGTCTTAAACAAATCTCTAACAAATCCCAAACAAATCTCTTATGGGATTTGAGTCAATATTCCCAACAAGTGGCAGCAAACAGCTGTCTTTGAGCTATTAAAAAGAAAAGTGGTGGCCTAATTGAGCTATGCATCTTTGGTTGGGCCAATGATGTGAGGCATGATCCAACAAACAATGATCCGGACAATTTTTTCAAAACTTGGAATGCAGCTCTACAATAGTCATCCTCTTAGGATTCTGGAGAATGGAATATATGAGTATTTGGATATTAATTACTCAAATATGTTTGATAAGTTTGATGATCTCTGCCCAATTGTTTCCGTAAGACAGTTACAAGTTTGTCCACTGGTGCCTGTATTTTCTTTTCCTCTTTTATGTTCCTCTGAATTGGCAAATACTATCGGACAGCAAAGGAACAGCATTCGAGTTTAAATATTTCTGTACAATCAATCTTATGCTCTGTTTTCGAATAATTGGTTTAGGATCTTTGAAATTTTTTTTAAAAAAAGGTATCTGAATTTGTATCTATATGGGCTTTTGTAGATCACCAAAGGTTGTGTATTAACTTAGGATTACATATGTTACCATACATGCTTGAACATCTTTGTGTGAGTGCGTGTGGGTTAGCGACTGCAAGGGAGAGAATATATTTGATCAAATATTGAGGTTATAGATATTTCTCTCTCCCTACATATGGCCCATTAAAGCAAGTTGTTTTTCCACAATAAATAGGCTCTGCAGGCTGTTTTTGGAGCTCTGCAAGAAGTATGACCAGCCAATAAAATCTTATTTTGCCCTTAAGTTTTGAAGGATGTATTCAGTTATGTGTTTAGCGTCATTTGATTTGTAAGTGTTGGAATGGTGAATGCAGTAATTTGGATGCTTATATGCAACTTTCATTTCCCCAAAATTGAAGTTAAAGGTTTTAAGAATTTTTTTCATGCCTTTCTAAGTTCATACACTCATTAGATTGTTCAAAATTGTACTTGATGGATTCTGGACCTCTATGTTTGTCCAATTTTATATGCTCAGAATTGGATTATGAATAAAAAAGTTATGCCTCTTTTTAATTTGTGCTTGTTTGAAATGAGAAACCTTTTGTCACCTGTTTGATGAATTAATTTGCAAAATGAAGAAATCTTTTATGCACGTATATGTTGGATCATTTTATTTATTTTGGATCCTTGGATAATGTTTTTGAGAATATATTTATTTATTTATGACAGTAAATCTTCTTTTTGCTGAATTTTGATGATGTAAGCAGGAGCTATAATGATACATATTATGTTGACTCTCAAACTGTGTTGAGGTTTCATACAAGTGCTCATCAAGCAGAGCTGTTGAGAAGGGACACACTCATTTATTTGTAACTGGCGATGTTTACTTTAGAGATTCTATGGATTGTACCCGTTACCCTGTGTTTCATCAGGTTTCATTTTGTTGAAATCTCTTTAATTTTGATTAGCTTTTTAAAATTCTCTTCTCTTAGGAAATTGTTCCGAGTACATGGGAATTTTGCATCCCCTGCTACATGCGCAGCACAGCCATCCATATGTTGGACTGTATAGTGGGCTCCTTAGTGGGTTCACAGGAAGAACAACTGTATTCTTGATGAAGGCCATCAAACATGCGGAGCTGTTTGATGAAGGCTGATTCATACTAATTCTTCAATATATTTTGTGATTTGGATAAAAAATTTTCACTTTCTTGCATAAATAGAAATTTATGATTTGGGTAAATAATTGAGCATTTAGCCTTTTCATGAGACAAAGCTTGATCTTTGCTTCTCTCCAATTAGTGTGTCATTCGTTACCTTAATTAATAATAACGAGGATTTTGACTCAATGAGTTTAAAACCTTCTTTTGAATTGAAGCAGCAGTCGTAAACGATTTGAAGTTAATCTTGCTTGAGGCAAGGAACTTATGAAACCTTTGCTCTTGTTTCTGTTAAGATGACAGATTTAAGCGAGCCCTAGTTTCCAGAAAAAGAACCTCACCAATCTGAACAAGGTAAAATTTGTTCCTTTTTGTTATTCTTTTTGAAGGTATATATGTATATTTACTCATATAGCTAACTCTTTGATTTCTCTAACTGCAATTTCTTTAGGAAGCCAACAATGTGCGAAAACATAAGGAAAAGGGCAATAAATGAAGATGAAGATGGAGACTCCAGAAATGGCACATCTCTGTTGCACAATCAGAAAAAGGCTTTGAAGCCTGACAATATGTTATGCTTTTCAACTGGATCCTCCAAGAGTGCTGCTCCCACTGAATCAAATACAGAATCTGGCAAACCGATTTTTCAATTTGAGTCCTTGAAGGAAATTCAAGTTCAAAATGATAGCAGAGCTACAGCAACCATAGAAACGGAGACTGAGTTTACAAAAGATGCTCGCGCTATACGTGAAAAAGTTCTTAAACGAGCAGAGATGGCTTTGAAGGGGAAAAACACAAGCTCTGGGGGGGGGGGAGAACTTGTATAAAGGAATGCATGGCTGTATGGATCATAAGGCTGGGTTTCGAAGAGGGCAAACAGTTGCCAGTGAGAAAGCTGGTGGCTCACGTGGACCTCTTAGGGCTTCTGCCCTCATCAGGGTTTCTGCAAGATTTGATTATCAGCCTGACATCCGTAAAGGCTACAAAGAAACTGGTTATTGTGGTTAAGGAGATTCATGTCAGTTTATGCATGATCGGGGAGACTACAAGTCCGGATGGCAGTTAGAGAAGGACTGGGAAGAAGCAGAGAAAGCAAGGAAGAGAAATCTGGCTTTGGGTGGCGATGATGATGATGACGCAGGGGTAGACCAAAGTGATGATGACGATGATGATTCGTTGCCCTTTGCATGTTTTATTTGCCTGCAGCCTTTTGTGGATCCTGTTGTGACTAAGTGCAAGTGTCACGGGTCGAGACTTAAGCTCCAAACCCGCGCGGCTCCGAGACTCGGGCATTCACCCTTCCGGCATCCCGAATTAGCCTAACTGCCACGGTTCACACCCTTGTGAGGCATTGTCTGCTCTGGCCCCCTTGGCCTCACGGTTTTGTCCTACAAAAGGCGCCTCACAAGGCGGAGATGTTGTGAACCCATTTATACCCCAGGGACCCTCTTATTATGTTCGATGTGGGATTCAGGACTCCCCCTTAGGTCCGTGACATTCTCCCGCACCCAACCTCGTGACGCCCTCGTCACGGAGGCCGGCCACCCTGCCTACCTCCCTCGAGGCGCTCGGCGTGGATCGAACGGTTTAGGGCTGGCTCTGATACCACTTGTCACAGGTCGAAACTTAAGCTCCGAACCCGCGCGGCTCCGAGACCCGGGCATTCACCCTTCCGGCGTCCCGAATCAGCCTAACTGCCACGGTTCACACCCTTGTGAGGTATTGTCCGCTCTGGCCCCCTTGGCCTCACGGTTTTGTCCTACAAAATGCGCCTCACAAGGCGGAGATGGTGTGAACCCATTTATACCCCAGGGACCCTCCTATTATGTTCGATGTGGGATTCAGGACTCCCCTTTAGGTCCGTGACACAAGCACTACTTCTGCGAGCATTGTGCTTTAAAGGTACCCACATATGCCTTTTCATGTACATTAATTTTTTTAATGTCTTTTTTGTGCTAGGTTAATATCTATTAGTTTTTGTTACTTTTGTTGTTAATGCATTACTGAGATGCAACACTTTTTTGGTTACTCACATACAAAGAATATTTTTTGTGGTCCAACCTTTTTTCAGCTATAGAAATAGGACATATTTTAACTTTACATCATCAACTTTTGGTGCCTCATGTCAGTATAGTTTACATTTTTATTCTCATTCGAATGCAAAATAACCAACTGCATCTTTTGGTTTCTCATCATCACGCAAAGAATAAGAAATGCTTTGTATGCAACCAACCCATCCTTCGCATATTTAATTCTGCTGATGAGATACGTAGAAAGATGGCTGAAGAGGGTAAACCATACGTCCATTGATGCTTTGTTTCAACTCCTGATGCCATGAACACTTTTATTTCTTTGTTTGGTGTTGTAGCAGAATCTTCACTTGTCTGAATACCTTATTAAACGAAATCATTTCTCTGCTTGAGCTTGGGGGAATTTTGGATTATGCAGTGATAAGCTCTTTAAAATCATTGATGCTGCAGGCATGTGCATTACTATTTAGGTAAGCATTCTTTCTGCGTCATTCCACAACTGACTCATGAGTTGAGTGATAGTATTAAGCAGAGTAAGAATTAGGTTTTTACATGAAGTTCCAAGAGCTGTCGAAAACAACTGAATGAGTTGACAATTGTAAAATTTGTAATGTGTATATAAAATTGGCGTTCCTAAGATGGCAACAAACCCTATTGCTGCCTTTTACCCATGAAGTAGCATTTCTTCTACCTAGAGATAGCAGTGCAATCCGCTATTAACTTTCCACGAATCAGCATCCAACTTCACAACCTTCATAGTGGCCAAGAATTCAGCTTGATCAGATCAGAATCCAGGTTTCGATGACACATACTGGTAGGATCTAGGATGTTATTTCAAAGAGTTTAAGAATGTTGGATTGCAGGTAGTTTCAATTAGGTAGAGACCGCTAACGGGAGGTGTGATTTTTTGTGCTGTCCAAGTCCAAAGCATAGAAAACATTAATGATCAGTTTTCTTCCTGGAAAAATACGGTTCCTGCAATTAAAAAAAAAAAGTGAAATTAGCTAGCAAACATAAACTTAAACTCAAGAAATAGTAATCTTTTTTGTGTCCCTTTTTCCCTCAAAAATATTTTTTTAGCATGAGTTTTTGTTTTCTTGTTTCCCTGTAAAATTTTCAAATGACCAAATGCATAAGAATAAAGTATTTTTCTAGTTGACACTTACATTTCTAGTTAGAGAAGGATTCAAATGAGCAAGAACTTAGGGCTGCATGAGGACAGTTGTAGGAGAAAGCCTCTAGCGGCAAAGTCTTCATATATGCATAATCACTCTGTCCAATGTGGCTTTTGTCAACCCCAAAGTCATCAAATATCTTTTTACGTACACCAATCTTCTAAACATAAAGTCTGAGTTAATACTCAAAATAGGCTAAATATCAGAAGGCTTGACAACCTTCCTGGTTTACAGCATCAAGCTGACCACTAGAGAAAAAAACTACCTATAAAATGACCAGTGATTGAAACATAGCATGTCTTCTATAACTTCATCTTTCAATTATGGATTAGTGGCTATATCAGAACACTTAGCATATCAATGTGAATATTGGCTATTTATTTATGACACTTTATTTCTATTAGATAGAGAATAAGTTACTGAAAGGATTCAATGGAATTCTAGAGAAGTGAGTATATGTAAGTTACTGAATGTATTGCCCTCATGTTTTTGTTTAGTCAAGGTCTATTCTACATGCAAATCAATCATATAGCAATAGAGCTTACAACAAACCATTTGTTTTTGTCTGTGGGAGTGCTGAAGCAAAGAAACAAAGGATGATATGGGATTAAAGTTGAAGAAAAAAATAACGGAAATATTTCAATCTTTCTCGCCATAGTCAAATCTATAGTTGTTAGGGACAATAAAAAACAATCAAAGTTAGTTTGGGATTGTCGAGCTTGATGCCTGAAACTGGAAGCTTTGTTCTTTTCTTTTCGTTGTTTTTTCCTCTGTAGTGATGTAGCAGTTAATACAGGAAGAAAGTATCTCAGCTTGAGCTTGGTCTGTGAAGATTTTTGTGTTAGGAGATGTAACATCTAGTTTTGGCAGTTAAAGTGGTAGGCGTAGTCATTGTTGTACATGCCATGGCTTATATCAAATTACTGCACTGCAAATAGTTGAGTTGAATAATTGATATTGTTGATGTAATTCCCGGTCTGATAGTCGAAAGTTTAACTGGAGGTTGAGGAGGAGAGTCTGTGTTACCTGTCACAGAGTAGAAAGTCAGTGTGCCAAAAATGTTATTTTGAGGCATTACCGGATGCTCAAGTTAAGTTAGTAAGGTATACCAGAAGCAAGTAAATGAGACAGAGTCAGAAGCAGTTAAAGAGAGTAAAGAGAATTCAGTAGTGGATTACCTGTCTGGTCTGGTTCTACTTTTTATACCTCTTAGATGACGATGTGGCAAAGTGGGTTTTCATGTGTAAGACCTACTATGTGACTGCTGACATGATCACTTTGGTATAACAATAATGAAGAGTTTAAAAGATAATAAGATTTTTGTTAAGAATTTCTTTGGCTAAATGATTTTTATTAACCCAAAGAAAGCAGTCTGCTACAAGTAAACAGTAAGCTATCAAAACGTTACAAATGTCCAAGAACAATCTAACTTTTGCAAAGTAATCAAACTAAACAACATTAAGGAACCAGTCCCCAATTCAGACACATTTTTCTTTTGCTAAGCCAGAAATTATTAATAAAAACAGAGTTACACAGTAGGGTGAACAACGGGGGAACCCCATAACTCAGCAGTAAAACACCACCCCATAGACAGAACAGAAGAAAAGCACAATACAACCAGACATACTGCCAATCATCTTAGGTGAGCAGAAGAGAAAGAACTGACACACAAGTACCGTAACACCAAGCCAAAAACATTCAGACACAATTTCTGTTGTTGAAGAGAAAGAGTGGAACTGGAGACTGCAATCTTGATATTGAACTAAGCCAAAAGGAACTTCTGATAGTTGATACGATAGCTTCAACATCTTTAGATGGCCTGCCAAACTTCCTTTGATCGTGCTCCTGCCAAACAAAATAAATATGAGCATCCCAAGCCAATCTAATTAAGGACAATAGATGCCAAAGCTTTGCTTTGCTCTTTAGATGGCTGAGAGCCCAATCTAACTCAAAATACCTGTCACTCACATGCATTTTACAAATTACTGATTTGGAAACTCATGATTGTCATTTATAAAATGAGGTTAGGAATTCAAAGGACATATCCTAGTTTGCAGGCAATTTTTGCTTTTAGTTTTAAAAGCAATGCCAAGTTTAAAAAGTGAATGAGACATCCAAAGTTGAAACCTTCTTTAATTAAATTTCCAATGTAATCACTTTAGTCAAATATCGATTAGTGCAGATATATATATATATATATATATATCAATCACACTTATAATGCAAGAGAATATTTAAATAATTTTATTTGTTTAGGCAATTAACTACAGCTCAAAGAATCAACAAGAAAACTTTTGAGTTATTAAGTATTCTAGAATGCTTGCCAAATGAATTTGAAACTTGAATTTTGATGGAGTCACCTGGAAGATCTTCTCCTTTTTTGATTCCGATTCCATGTAAACCTATCCATCCATTTGTTTCCCATCTCGTTCAGCATTGTATATCCAATAGATAACCCAATCACCAAACCACATCCATACCCAATCAATACGATTTTCCAAACAGATATTCCATCTACCCATGAATCTTTATCTTCCTTAGAGGGTGGCACTCCAAGACCAACTTCTTTGCATTTCCTTGTCAAAGGCGGCCCACACAATCTTAGGTTCCCTTTGTAAGAATCGTTTGAAAATGTATTGAATTGGTAGATTTGTGGTATGCTTCCCTCAAGTTGGTTGTAAGAGAGATTCAATACTGCAAGAAAAGTTAGGCTTGTATGCTGTAGAGGAATCTTTCCGGAGAGTTTGTTCTGGGAGAGGTCCAACGACTCAAGCTCAGTTAAGTTTCCAAGTGCTAAAGGAATTGGGCCAAGGAAGCTGTTGTAGGACAAGTTTAGCACTTTGAGTGACTTGAGGTTTTGTATTTCTTCGGGTATTTTCCCATTGAAACTATTATTGGAAAGGTCAAGACAAGCAAAGACGGTTAAAATTTTCTCGTAGAAAAGTTCAAACCCTTTATTCACAATTGTCACAGAGTCCTGGTAGTAATCATCTCCAATATAATCTGGCTTAGCTTTATTACCATCAATCATCATCTTCATTGCCTTCAAAGATTGAAAAAATCCAATAGGTAACTCACCTGAAAAGTTATTAGAAACAATCAATCATCATCTTCATTGCCTTCAAAGATTGAAAAAATCCAATAAGTAACTCACCTGAAAAGTTATTAGAAGCAAGGTCCAGTATGTGTAACTCTGGAAAAGCAATTTCATTCTCAGAAATTTTAATTGGACCATAAAATCTATTTGCTCTTAGTATAAGAACCTTTAAAGAAGGCAATTTCACCAACCAAAAAGGAAATGTGTCTTGTATCATATTTTTTCCAACATCCAAAACTTCAAGCTTTCTGCAATAGGCTAATGACCTCGGTAACTTTCCTTCCAGTTTATTCCGACCAATTTTGAGTGACCTTAGTTGAGGGGCTTGAAAGAATTCAATTGGTAATTGACCGGAAAAATTATTGAAAGCAATGTCTAGTACATCCAAGTCTTGAAAACAATTCTTCACATGTTTAATTGGACCATAAAACCTATTTGCTTGCAATACAAGGACCATCAACGCAGGCAATTTTCCCAACCACAAAGGGAATGTGCCATGCAGAGTATTGTTTCCAAGGTTTAAAACTTTGAGCATTGTGCAATTGGCTAATGACCTTGGCAACTTCCCTTCTAATTTATTATCATTGAGTTGAAGCGAATATAATTGGGTTGCTTTTGCAAAATCTGGTATGATGCTGCTGAAATTATTTTTTTGTAGATCCAAATAGCTGAGAGAACTGATATTGCCTAAGCAACTTGGGATTGGCCCACTTAATTTGTTAAAGGATGCATTAAAGATCACAAGTTGATTCAAATTGCAAATAGGTCTTGATAAAGAGTCTTGTGAAGAAGTTAGAGATTGGTTTAGTGAAAATTGGTCCAAAGATGAGAGAGAATTGTTAGAAAGATCCAGATACAGCAAACTTTGCTTCCACACCCAGTTTGGTACTACACCACTTATTTTGTTATTTGAAAGGTCAAGAACTCCTAAACTAGTTTGACTCTTTAAAAACTCTGGAAACATACTTAGGTTACAGAATTGTAAAATCAAGATACTCAACATTGGAAAAGAGGAGTTTGCGTCACCAAAAGGATACTCTTTTGAAAAATCAATCGGATTGAAAGAAAGGTCTAACCCTAAGAGAGTGGTCTTCCATAACCAATTAGGCACAAAACCATGGATTTGGTTGTTAGAAAGACCTAGAATAGCCAACTTGTCTTGAGTTTTGATGAATTCTGGAAATTCAGTAAGGTTACATGAAGCTAGGTGCAGCACCTCTAATTGGGGAAAAGCAAGGCTTGTGATGTTGCTTTCAATTGACATGCTCGTATTGGAAAGGTGAAGAAACCTTAAGTTCTTGAGTTGGGAGAACATGTCAAGCTTCACGGAACTAAAGCTATTGTAGCCTAAATACAATGCTTCAATCAATGAAGAAGATGCATTGGGGAACTCACCAATTTCACCAATCAGTTGATTTCCCGAAAGAGACAGGGTATGCAATGATGGGAGAGTAAATAAAGAAGAAGGAATTGAGCCAGAGAGGTGGTTCCGTCTCAAATCAAGATATGAAAGATTTGGAACTCCTAATCTATGAAATGGAGGGATTAAACCACTGAAATTATTAAATACTAATTTCAGCTCCACAAGGTTAGTAAGATTGGCAATTGATGATGGAATTTGTCCAAAGAAATTGCAAAAATGGAGATTTAAAGTTGTCAAGAACTTGAGATTACCAATTGTTTCTGGCAGTTTTCCACTGAAATTTGTAGAAGAAATCTTTAAGATCTGCAAAGCATTGTTTAGTGAAAATTCTGGCAACTGACCTTCAAGATTGTCATTTTCTGAAATGTCAATGCTTTGTATTTTTGGGAATAAGAAAACTTCTGTTGGAAAATGCCCACTCAAATTGCAGTTCACTAAACTGAGAGAAACCAAACGAGAGGAAATTTCCAAAAAATTGGGAGGTAAATAAGAGATCGAATTCCTACCAAGGAAAAGTTTGGAAAGAAAAGGAAGTCTTGAGAGTGAAGAACAAAATGGACCTATCAAACCACAATTCGACAGACTTAACACATGCAGGTTATGAAGTGCTATGGATGTGGCTTCACACCATTTAGTACTTTGAGTTGAAATGTTCACACTATCCAAGTAGAGCTCTGTAAGAGGTCTTAAATTTTGGATCAATGTCTTAAAGTTTGGGTTTTCTAGTTTAAGAGGTTGTTGAAGGTCAAAAGGCAGTTGATAGTAGTAGACGAAGTAGTTGTGTGGATGGAGAATTTGGTTATACCGTTGATAGCAAGAATCTTGATTAGATAGATCAAGAGAGACTAACCTTGTTAAGTATGAAATCCCCACTGGAATTTGGCCAAGGAAACATGAGTTGGAAAGGTTGAGATGAGTTAAATTTAGGAGTTTATCAAACTCGTATTGAAACAGAGTGGTATTAAAATTGTTTCCAGCAAGATTAAGGCGTTGAAGATGATGGAGATTGAAAATGGAGTGAAAGCTGCCTGAAAGGTTTTTGTAACTGAGATCAAGTCCAATCACATGACCCAAAGCATCACATGTAATTCCTTTCCAAGAGCAACAATCAGTGTTGGGATTCCAAAGCTCAACTTTGGAAGAGAAAGTAAAATTTGAGGCATAGTAAAGATCGTGGTGCAGTTGCAGTAAAGCAGATTTTTGGTCATCAAGGCACTGCTTTTGGAGATCAGTATAAGGAGGGGAAAAAGATAGCACAAGAGATACGGAGCATGAGAAGAAAAATAAGGTAGGAAAAATGAGTGATGTTAGGATATGAAGATTCTTCATGTTTTGTTAGCTCTCTATAAGAAAAATGAAGGGAAGATTGTGCAGTTTGAGATTCGCGTACAGGTATTTATAGACAAGTATTTCATATTACGTACTGTTATTGTAGCTATATATCTCCCTTGATCTCAGGAGATAAGTTCAAATGTGTTTTTCCAACCACATGTTTGTACGAGTTTGAACTTTTTCTGTAAGAGTTGAATCAAAATAGGTGGAAGACAGATATGGTTAATGTAACGCCCCAATCCCACATCAGGAGGATGTGTGGATAAGGAATGATATATATATATATATATATATGTAGAGACTTAATCCCAAATTTGTGAGATGACTTTTGTGGGACAAAACTGTGAGACCTTCAGGTCAAAGCGGACAATACCTCGCAGGTTGGGTGCGGGTCTCTATAAATGGTATCAAAGCGGTCACCAGTGACCGCAGTCGTGGGAGTCACACGATGGTCTGGTGTGATCTTGGTCCTGTGGATAGACTCGGCTTGACGTCGGCTTGACAGGGACGTCAAGCATTAAAGGTGGGGAGATTGTAACGCCCTCAATATGTGGATAAGGAATGATATATATATGTAGAGACTTAATCCCAAAGGCGTCTTTTGTGGGACAAAATCGTGAGACTTTCAGGTCAAAGCAGATAATACCTCGCAGGTTGGGTGCGGGTCTCTACAGTTAATGCTTGTCTATTTTGAATTTTAAAGAATGAAAGGGGTTTCAATGATGATAAGGCTGATAGTTTTGCTTTTGTAAATTAATCTTTATCACTATTTTCTTTCTTTTATTCCCATTTTTTATTTCATATTATGTATTCGTACAAAAAAAATTAATTATCTTAAAGTTAAGTAATAGTCTTACATGTACATCGATAGGAAGGAATTTCTCCATTACTAAAAAATAATTATAATTTTTACTAAGCTTGACGTATGAAGGAAAGTAAAACTTACAGAGATTTATCAGTCAACTTAACTCTGTTATGATGGAATTAGATAGAACACTTTTTTTAAAAAAAAATTTCTAATTAATAAGTTTGTTGCTTCTTCTTATTCTTCTTCTTCAATGAATCTCCTTTTGTTTCCTCGATCAATTTCCTCATATGTATCGTTTTCTTTCTAAATAAGCATTCAGAGAAAAGAATAATTACTGTAACAATTCTTTCTTTATAATAGTATGGGTTATTGTTTGGTCTCTAATAAAGTTTAGTCATCCTGACACCATTAGATTAATAACTAAGAAAAAGGAATATTGTTTAGTCATATGGATACCGTTTGGTGCATTTTTTTGTTGCAAAACCTATTGTAATATGGCATCACATGTTGTAAAAATATTGCCCACTTAACCTGAAAATCTGACGCAAATATATTAATGAAATGAAACGAGGGCAAAAGATGAAAGCATGCCAGAAACATCCAGCCAACAAAGTAAAAGTGCTGCAACTGAGTTTCCAGGCATTCAGATTTCGCTTGTATGTTGATGTCAAGTCAAGAGGAAATAATGGTAGACAGGAGCTTAGCTTTAGACCGTGCTTCACCTTTCCATCCATTTCATTAGAATTAATTGATTGCTTCTCTTTTGGACTTCATTTAGAGATGACAATATATACTAAATAGTCATATATTTGGTATTATCTAATTTGTTTATGTTCAGATAAAAAATTTATAAGTGGATAATTATGATTTTTTGTAGTAAGTTTAATATCTGTGACAAATTCGAATAATATTTCTTGAATATCAAATAGTTGAATCTGTTTAAATTTTAATGAATAGTGTTAAACATCTGAATTCATTATTCGTTTATATATGCAAATTATATAAAATTTTATAGTTGTAGAAGGTTTTAAACCTTAACAAGCAACTTTTATTTGTTATTTATTAAAATTCAACTTGAATTTTAAATTTAATTTTAATTATTTTATATTTTAACAAAAAAACTTAAATAATCGAATATTTTAACAATTCAAATATTTAGTTGATAATACTTATTTAAATGGATTTAGGATTGGATATCAAAACTAAATTTAATCAAATATTTAAATAAATTAAATGAATTCAAATATAATGAAAAGAAAATAAATTCATATATAAATACTTCAAAAATAGCCGATTCTATTCCATCGCCATTCCTACTTTGATTCTTACTCATACATTAAAAATAATTACTAAAGAATTCTCCACTCCCTAAAATTAGTTAATATACTATTTATCATTATAATTTTATATTAAATGTAATAGTTGACATATGATTAATAATTTTATATCTATTATTTTTAAATCATATTTGGTTTGTAAGATTATGATAAGATAAGATAAAATGATATTATGAATATGATTGATTAAATAATATTATCTTATTTTGTGTTTGATAGATGTAAGGATTAAGATAGGATAATTTATTTATTTGTCTTATCCTTTTCAAAATTTATACAATTTATATTATTGATATAATTTTTAAGAGTATAATTAGATATATAAGTTTAATCCCATGAATTAAAAATAATCCTTTCTACTTGAGGAAAATTGAATAATCCTATGTCAAGAAGATATTAATTTTTTTATAATCTATATCCCTCTCTTTAAATACAAATCAAACATTATATAAAATAATTATTATCATATTCTATCAATAATCTTAAGAATCAAATATGACATTAATGTATTGAATGAAGATATTACTTTAAGCAATCATCTCGAAATGTGCTTTTAGATTATTGTTTGCAAAATCATTTTATTAATCACTGAGAATTCAAAACAACATATTAATAATTTATTATTGAATTTATCATATATATGGGCCTTTTTTATTATTTTTGTTTTTAATATTGTTAAAGAATATTGATTTGAATAGTAAGAACTTAGAATATGTAGATTCATATTTTATATTTTACAATACTAGAAATAAAAATATTAACTAATATTATTTTTAATGGTAATGAACCTTAATATTAATGAATAAGTAAAAACTACAAATGTGAACATTACAAATATGAAAGGGCGAAAATGATTGTTTTTCCATAGAAGAAAAATTAGTGGGATTTTCTATTAATTAATGAGTCTTCAATTCATCATGTATGGGTTTTTCTTGTTCTTGCCTCGTACACATATTTCTTGCTTTGCTTTGTCTAAAGTCGTTTCGTTTTCTTTAAAAGAACTTTAGAATTGGTCTAAAGCTACTTTGTCTAAGGTCAGAAGCTTCTTTCTTCCTTCAATTATCTACCTCATAACAAAATAAATAAATAAAATACATTTACATAAAAGAATATTAATAATAAAATAAGTTTTTGAATTTGAGATTTATCTCAGTTAATTTCAGAAGCAAAGCCAAAAATATGAGAAATAATAGGTCAAATAATAATTTTATTAGAAAAGAGGGGACCAAACATTATTTTTGGTGGGATAAAATATTCTGCTACAATAGTGTAAAAAAATTTTGGGCCTACCTACAGCCTTGGTTAATTTATATAATTATCGATAAAAGATAATATTTAATATATTTAGAGTTCAAATTCTTATTCCTATAACACCTTCCCTCTTCTTAGATCCAGCTTTTTTCTACAAAAATTATAATATTTTTTCTATAAAATATTATATGTAATCTTAGCATTGGTGTTGTTTTATGCTAATTAAAGTTTATAGCCCTAGGAATTGCTTACTGGCAAAGTCATTCAGAAGACACAAATGTAAAATGAAATTTGGCACACTTGGCACTAGTGGAGTCAGAAGAAGGACATCATTTGGTGCATTTTTGTTTCAATCTCATTGTCACACTAAATAAGAAATTAATAGTAACTTTTTTAAAAAATTGTTCAGAAGAGAATTTAATTTAAATTATTCAAAGTTAAACAATAATTGTTCAACTTCAATGTCTAATTAGACTATATATTACCATCTTTATGTAATTATAATGATCTTTTTCAAATGTCTTCAATCATCATTTCTAAGTTTATTAATTTTTGTTTTTTTTTTTTTTCTGTCATAACGTCTAGATCCGGGGATCTATCGCTAGCCATTGACTAAAGGGAGTCGCCACCAATCTTTTTTATCTAGGTGCGATTGGTCACCTATGGAATCTGTCCTTTCAGGGAACACCTAAGTTTAAGGGTCCCTAAAAGAATAGGTTCAGGTCTATTAACCAGAACAGGGTTCGGGAGTTCGGTTACGTGTGAGAAAGGTTATAGCACCCTCACAATGCCCATCAAAAGATGGTACCAGCTTAAATTTGTGTTATCTAATGAGCCTTAAAATTTTACCAAGTAATTAATTATTGGAAATCATTCTCAATTGACTCTAATACTTTTAGCAGAAAATTAAGAAAATTTCCTCACCTCAAGAGTATGCAAGAAAAACTACTATTTCACTTGCAGAGGCTCCATCGTTGAATTATTTAAAGAAAAATAAAAATGAAACTCAAAATAAAAAAAGGAAGGAAAAGATGATTGTTCTTGTGCAGAGAAAATTGATACTTTCAACTTTTCTCTAAAAATATTTTTTTGAAACTTTTATTTTCAAGGAAAATTGATACTTTCAACTTTTCCCCAAAAATATTTTTTGGAAATTTATTTTTAAGGAAAATTGATTCTTTCAACTTTTCCCCAAAAATATTTTTTTTTAGAAAAACTTTGATTTTCAAGGAAAATTGATACTTTCAACTTTTTCTCAAAAATATTTTTTTGAAAACTTTGATTTTCAAGGAAAATTGATACTTTCAACTTTTCCTCAAAAACCTTTTGTTTTTGAAATTTTATTTTTAAGGAAAATTGATACTTTTCGACTTTTCCTCAAAAAATTTTTTTTTGATTTTTATTTAAAGAAAACAAAATAAAAGTGAAAATAAAAAAAATATAAAGAAAAGTAAAACAAAAATAAAAAATAAAATAAAAGTAAAAAGAACACTAAATAAACATAATCTAATAAATGAAAAATAAATAAATAAAAAACAAAAAAAAATTCAAAAAAAAAAAAACCTGGAGCGGCTCGGAGTACGGCTCGGCTCGGTTCAAGGAAGAGAAAACGGCTCGGAGAAGCGGTTTGAAACCTCGGCTCGACTCGGCTATCGGCTCGGAGGGGGAGACACACGCGGGTCAGGAAGCGGGTCGACGCTCGGGTCGGGTCGAATCTCGGTAAAATGCGCGGATCCTCTGGGTCACTTAAGGCAAAAATGACGTCATTTTGAGAGGGTATATAAGGCTCTTCCCTCTGTTTTTCGACAGAAACCTTCTCCCTTCTCTCTTTCTTCTTCCTTTTTCCTCTCGCTTCTCTCTAAAAGGTCGAAGAACTCCGGTTGAATGTTCACCGAATTCTGGATTTTTTCACCGGAATCTGGGTTTTTCTTCAGAAGTTCATCGAAAAGTTGGTCGGTTTTTGGGATCTTTCGTCGGAAACTGGGTAGCTCGCCTGAAACTTCAAAGTTGGTTGGAATCGTTGCCGGAAAATTCAACCTTCATCGGAAAAATCACCGGAATCTGAAAATTTTCCAGAAATTTCCAGAAAAATTTTCGCCAAAAATCTCTAAAAAATTATTTTCAATTCTCACAGCTATTCTAACACTTCTCAACCTTCTTTTAGCCTTCAAAAACTCTTCTATACGCCTCTTTTCTCTCAAATCAGTAGCTTTTTGCTCACTATTTTTCTGTCTTCTGTTCTGTTCCAGAGGGTCCTTTTTATAGGGATTGATCAGGAGTTTCTGATCAATCTCAATTCTTCTTTGGATGGGAATTTAATCTTTGAATCCAATCTGGACTCTTCTGATTGAATCCCAATCCAATCTTCAGCCAGATAAATAAAAAAAAATAAAACAAAAACCAAACGAAAATAAATCAGATAAATTAGAAAAATTAACAGATAAATTAAAATCAGATAATACATAAATATTAACCAAAAAAAATAATAGTAAAGATATATACATATTAATAAATACATAAATCCCTAAAAAAATAATAAAAAAAAGAAAAAAATATATACATATATAAAATAATAATAATAAAAATAAAATAAAAATAAATTAAAAAATAAAAATAAATTAAAAAATAAAAATAAAATGAAGAGAAAAAGGAAAAAAATAAAAATAAAAATACAGACTTACTCATTTGGACCAGGCCCAATTGATCCGGGCCTGGACCAAATTGGGTGTCTACATTTTCAATTCATTTTCTAATTAGCAATTAATTATGCTCTTACTATCTCATTTTCTTTATCTATCATTCTCTATTTGGATATTTCAAAATTATCATCTTTGTTTTTCCAAAACAATATTCTATTACTTTCCTGTACGAGTATATTCCAAAATCATTTTGATTTTAATTACATTTTTATATTTAAAACCTCAAAATATAAATTTTATATAAGAAATTTAAGTTTTTATTTTATCCAGAATATCAAATACCCTCATACTTTATATTGTTTTAAACTGAATAAATTTTTTAATAAAAAAAAGGAAACTAACCAATGAGATTACATAATTTTCTCACTTTTTAATCCTCCAATTAATTGATGCTTTTGGTTTTTATTTTTAATAAATAAATTGAAAACAAAAAACAAATAGTAAAAGAAAAAAAAACAAACCAAATGAAATCTAAATTATATTTTTTAGTTTAATCTCAAGAATGTAATAATTAATCATCTTAAATAATTAGCAATTATTCACTTGGTGGAATCTTATCTATAAGATATGGGAAAGTACAATGAAAGAGTCAAGACGTTGATCATAGTATTCAATAGATACCTAAATTTTCAATTATTTGAAAAAATAGGATCTAAATTTTCAATTATTTGAAAATAATAGGATGAAAGAAAAACTTTAGGATTTAAAAATTGTCTTTATTTTTTTTTTCAAAGTTCTTGAATCAATGGAAATTATACTTTATAGAGATCCACTTTTTAATGTTAAAGCTTCTAGATATGTATTTCTAATAAGTTATATAAATTACCAAATTTTCATATCCGGATTTAGAGAAAAAAAATGATAGTGTATCTAGAATCATCCTTCATAAAATTATACTTTATAAAAAAATTGATTTTTTTTCTTTTGGACTCAAAGAAAATGATAGTATGAGATTTTTTTATTGGTTTTTAGTTTTCTATTTGCTTTATACTTTTAAGTCTTCTCGTCATGCAAATGTCTAAGTCTTCTTACCCCAACATTACTCTATGAAAAATAATCTTCTTAGCAATTTGTTTAAATCAAGTTTGTCATTTAAAAAAGACATAACAAACAACAATTTTCTCAATTGAAATTATCTTTTGACTTTTAGTTAAATTGACAGACTGGGACTAGATTTTAAGTATATTAATTATTATTTTTATATTTTTGTCTTTTTAATAACTTAGACTAAAGCAATTGCTAATATTCTTATTTTTGTGAAGTAAAGATAAGGCAAAAAGACTAACACATTTGCATGCTTGATGCCAAGACTAAGTATAAAGCAAAGATTAAGACTTCAACCAATACTTTACCATAGTGTCTAGCATTTTCTTTCTTATTCTACCATTATAAAATCACAATTTCCAAAATAAACAAGTTTAAGAAGTGAGAGAATGAATGTGTTCTTTAGATTTTTTTTTTTTTCAAAACTTTCAAAAAAAATAAAACACAGATTTTTAATTTGTTGATTAAACAATTTTTTCTCATGATTTTGTTCCTAATGTATTGTAAGATTTCATGGTATGTGCATTTTTATTATTTCTTCAGTTTTTTATGATTAATATATTTTAAAGAGATCCTCTAATTTAAAATTTCAATGATCCAATAACGATGTAGTCTATTAGTAAAATACTAAACTTTTAGTTTCAATAGTTTAAAGTTCAAATTCTGACAACCTCACATGCCAAAAAAAAAAAAAAGACAATCTTCTAATTTTCACAAATTTCATGTATACGAGATAATTTATATGTATTTCGATTTCTTCACATACAATTAATAGAGTTTTTAAATTTTATAAATGGTATTAGCATCTCATACTTTTGTAACATATTTTCTTTTAACTATTTTTTTCCAAACCAAATTTATCTTTTCTAACTTACCAGAAATGAAAATTCGATAAGTTATATAACTTATCAAAAATGTATATTCAAAAGTTTTAAAATTACAACAAGATGAGTAAATAAGTAATATTACTTAAAAAACTAAAAGAAAAGGTAAATGTAGAGAAAGAAAATGATGGTGTATTTAGAATCACCCATCACAAAATTATACTTCATAAAAAAAATTGATATTCTAATTTTGGAATGATTCACAAAGAAAATGATAGTATGAGATTTTTTATTGGTATTTAGTCTTTTCTTTGCTTTATACTTTTAAGTCTTCTCATCATGCAAATATTTAAGTTTTCTGTCCCATTATTACTTTGTGAAAAATAATATTCTTAGTAATTTGCTAAGTCAAGTTTGTATTTTAAAAAAAATAAAAAAAAACATAGCAATTTTCTCAATTGAGTTTGTCTTTTATCTTCCAGTTAAATTTGCAAACTGAAAATGGATTTTAAGTATATTAATTATTATTGTTATATTTTAGTCTTTTTAATGACTTAGATTGGAGCAATTGCTAAGATTATTATTTTTGTAAAGTAAAGATGGGCACAAAAAAACTAACACATTTGCATGCTTGTGACCAAAACTAAGTATAAAACAAAGTCTAAGACTTAAATCGATACATTCCTATAGTATCTATCATTTTGTTTCTTATTCCACCATTAAAAAATTACAATTTCCAAAATAGACAAGTTTGATAAGTGAGAATGAATATTTTCTTTGGATTTTTTTTTTCAAACTTTCCAGCAAAAATAAAACACAAATTTTAATTTATTGATTTTTTTGGCCAATTAATTTGTTGATTAAGCAACTTCTTTTTCATGCTTTTGTTCCTAATGTACTATTTGATTTTAGAGTATGTACATTTTTTTTTAATTTTTTAGTTCTTATTGTTAATATAATTTAAAGAGATCCTTTTATTTTAAAATTCAATGAGCCAATAACCATATAGTCTATTAATAAAATGCTTAACTCTTAGTTTTAATAGTTTAAAGTTCAAACCCTAGCAACCTCATATATAAAAAAAATCTTCTAATTAAAAAATTTTTTTGTATGCGAGATAATTTATATAGAGTTTTTAATTTTATAAACATTATTAAATCTTATACTTTTTATAAGATTTTTTTTCTTAACTATTTTTTTTCAAACCTAAATGTAACATTTTTCAATTTATCGGTTATGAAAATCCAGTAAGTTATATAACTTAAGAAATACATATCTAGAAGCTTTAAAATTAAAATGAGATGAGTAGATAAGTAATTTCACTTAAAATTTAAAAAACAAAGAGTGGACTTAAAGAAAAATATGATGGTGTATTCAGAATCATCCATCACAAAATTATACTCTACAAAAAAATTGATATTCTAATTTTAGACTCAAAAAAAATGATAGTATGAGATTTTTTTTATTGGTATTTAGTCTTTCCTTTACTTATACTTTTAAGCCTTCCCATCATGCAAATGTCTAAGTTTTCTTGCCCCATCATTACTCTGTGAAGAATAATCTTCTTAGCAATTTACTTAAGTCAAGTCTATCTCTTAAGAAAGATAAAAAAAACATAACAATTTTTTCAATGGTGGTTGTCTTTTGTTTTTTAAATAAATTAGCAGACTAGGAAAGGATTTTTAGTATATTAATTATTATTGTTATATTTTAGTCCTTTTAATGATTTAGACTTAAGCAATTGCTAAAATTATTATTTTTGTGAAGCAAAGATGGGGGCAAAAGGACTAACACATTTGCATGTTTGATGCCTAGACTAAGTATAAAGCAAAGACTATGATTTTGACCAATGCATTCTCATAGTATCTATCAATTTTTTTCTTATTCGACCATTATAAAATCACAATTTTCAAAATAGACAAGTTTGACAAGTGGGAATGAACGTTTCTTTAGATTTTTTTTTTCAAACTTTTTAGCAAAAATAAAAGACAAGTTTTTAATTTTTTTTTTTTTGCCAATCAATTTGTTGATTAAGGAACTTCTTTCTCATTCTTTTGTTCCTAATGTACTATTAGATCTCATGGTATGTGCATTTTTTTTTATTGTTAATAAATTTTTAAAAGATATTCTAATTTAAAATTAAATGAACAAATAACCATGTACTTTGTTAGTAAAATATTGAACTCTTAATTTCAAAAGTTTAAAGTTCAAATCCTGATAACCTCACATACAAAAACAAAGGATAATTTTCTAATTTCAAAAATTTCATGTATACAAGATAATATATATATATATATATATGGATTTCATCATGTATGATTAATAAAGATTTTAAATTTTATAAATGGTATTAGAATTTCATACGTTATGCAAGATATTTTCTCTTAACTATTTTTTTCTAAACCTAAATGTAACTTTTAACTTACTATATATGAAAATCCAATAAGTTTTATCTAGATGCTTTAAAATTAAAACGAGATGGGTAAATAAGTAATTTCACTTAAAAATAAAAAAAAATTGATATAGAGAAAAAATTATGATATATTTAGAATCACCCATCACAAAATTATATTTTATAAAAAATTTGATATTTTAATTTTGGACTCACAAAGAAAATGATAGTATGAGATCTTTTTATTGGTATTCAATCTTTTCTTTGTTTTATACTTTTATGTCTTACCATCATGCAAATGTCTAAGTCTTCTTGTCCCATCATTACTATGTGACAATAATCTTCTCATCAATTTGCTTAAGTCAAGTCTGCCTTTTAAAAAAGACAAAAAAAAAAAATTTTTCTCAATGAAAGTTGTCTTTTGTCTTCTAATTAAATTGGCACGCAAGGAATGGATTTTAAGTATATTAATTGTTATTATTATTATATTTTAGTCTTTTTAATGACTTAGACTGAAGCAACTGCTAAGATTATTTTTGTGAAGTAAATATGGGGGCAAAAAGATTGACACATTTGCATGCTTGATGCCAAAACTAAGTATAGAGCAAAGACTAACACTTGGACCAATAAATTCCATAGTATCTATCATTTTCTTTCTTATTCCACCATTATAAAATCACAATTTTCATAATAGATAAGTTTGAAAAGTGAGAATGCATATATTCTATAGATATTTTTTTCAAACCTTTCAACAAAAATAAAACATAGGTATTTAATTTGTTGATTTTGTTTTGGCCAATCAATTTGTTGATTATGCAACTTCTTTCTCATGCTTTTGTTCCTAATGTACTATTAGATTTCATGGTATGTGCATTTTTTTAGTTTTTTTTGTTAATATATTTTAGAAATATCCTCTAATTTAAAAATTAATTGAGCTAATAACCATATAGTCTGTTAGTAAAATGCTAAACTCTTAGTTTCAGTAGTTTAAAATTCAAATCTTAATAATCTCACACACAAAAAAATTTTAAAAAAAGACAATCTTCAAATGAAAATTTTTCATGTATACGAGATAATTTTTATAAATATTTTAATTTCTTCACATATGATTAATAGAGTTTTTAAATTTTATAAACAATATTAAAATCTCACACTTTCTGTAAGATATTTTCTCTTAACTATTTTTTTCAAACTTAAATGTAACTTTTTCTAACTTACCAGATATGAGAATTTTGTAAGTTATATAACTCATTAGAAATGCATATTTAGAAGTTTTAAAATTAAAACAAGATGAGTAAATAAGTAATTTCACTTAAAATTTTTTAAAAAAGCTGGATGTAGAGAAAAAATGGTGGTATATTTAGAATCACCCACCACAAAATTATACTTTACAAAAAACATTGATATTCCAATTTTGGACTAACAAAGAAAATGATAGTATGAGATCTTTTTTATTGGTATTTAGTCTTTTCTTTACTTTATACTTTTAAGTCTTCCCGTCATGCAAATGCCTAAATCTTTTTGCCCCATTATTACTATGTGAAAAATAATCTTCTTAGCAGTTCGCTTAAGTCAAGTCTATCTTTTAAAAAAGTAAAAAAAAATAGTAATTTTCTCAATGGTGGGTGTCTTTTGTCTTCAAATTAAATTGGTAGACCGGGAATGGATTTTAAGTATATTAATTAATATTATTATATTTTAGTTTTCTCAATGACTTAGACTGAAGCAATTGCTAACATCATTATTTTTTTGAAGTAAAAATGGGGGTGCAAATATTGACACATTTGCATGCTTGATGCCAAGACTAAGTATGAAGCAAACACTATGATTTAGGCCCATGCATTCCGATAGGATCCGTCTCTTTCTTTCTCATTCCACCATTATAAAATCACAATTTCCAAAATAGACAAGTTTGAAAAATGGGAGTGAATGTGTTTTTTAGATTGTTTTTTCAAACCTTTTAGCAAAAATAAAAGATAAGTTTTTAATTTATTGATTTTTTCTTTTTTGCTAATCAATTTGTTGATTAAGCAACTTCTTTCTCATGCTTTTGTTCCTAATGTACTATTAGATTTCATGGTATGTGCATTTTTTTATTTTTTACTTTTTTATTGTTAATATATTTTGAAGAGATTCTTTGATTTAAAATTAAATGAACAAATAACCATGTAGTTTGTTAGTAAAATATTGAACTCTTAATTTCAATAGTTTAAAGTTCAAATCTTGATAACCTTACATACAAAAAAAAAAGAAGATAATTTTCTATTTTCACAAATTTCATGTATACAAGATAATTTTTATAAATTTCAATTTCATCATATATGATTAATAGTGATTTTAAATTTTATAAATGGTATTAGAATCTCATATTTTATGCAAGATATTTTCTCTTAACTATTTTTTTTCCAAACCTAAATGTAACTTTTTTTAACTTACCAGATATGAAAATCCAATAAATTATATCTGGATGCTTTAAAATTAAAACGAGATGGGTGAATAAGTAATTTCACTTAAAAATTAAAAAAAATTGATATAGAGAAAAAAAATGATGGTATATTTAGAATCACCCATCACAAAATTATACTTTATAATAAAATTGATATTTTAATTTTGGACTCACAAAGAAAATGATAGTATGAGATCTTTTTATTGGTATTTAATCTTTTCTTTGTTTTATACTTTTAAGTCTTACCATCATGCAAATGTCCAAGTCTTCTTGCCCCATCCTTACTTTGTGAAATAATCTTCTTAGCAATTTGCTTAAGTCAAGTATACCTTTTAAAAAAGACAAAAAAGAAAAAAACAACAATTTTATTAATAAAAGTTGTCTTTTGTCTGCTAGTTAAATTGGCACACAAGGGATGGATTTTAAGTATATTAATTATTATTGTTATATTTTAGTTTCTTTAATGACTTAAACTGAAGCAACTGCTAAGATTATTTTTGCGAAGTAAAGATGGAGGCAAAAAGATTGACACATTTGCATGCTTGATGCCAAAACTAAATATAGAGCAAAGGCTAACACTTGGACCAATACATTCCCATAATATCTATCATTTTCTTTCTTATTCCACCATTATAAAATCACTATTTTCAAAATAGACAAGTTTGAGAAGTGAGAATGAATATATTATGTAGATTTTCTTTTCAAACCTTTCAGCAAAAAAAAAACATAGTTTTTTAATTTGTTGATTTAGTTTGGCCAACCAATTTGTTGATTAAGCAACTTCTTTCTCATGCTTTTGTTCCTAATGTACTATTAGATTTCATGGTTTGTGTATTTTTTTAGTTTTTTATTGTTAATATGTTTTAAAGATATCCTCTAATTTAAAAATTCAATAAAATAATAACCATATGGTCTATTAATAAAATGCTAAACTCTTAGTTTTAGTAGTTTAAAATTCAAATCTTGACAATCTCACTATTACAAAAAAAAAAAAAAAAGAAAAGACAATCTTCAAATGAAAAAATTTCATGTATACAAGGTAATTTTTATATATTTTAATTTCTTCACATATGATTAATAGAGTTTTTAAATTTTATAAATAGTTTTAAAATCTCATACTTTTTATAAGACATTTTCTCTTATCTATTTTTTTTCAAAACCTAAATGTAATTTTTTCTAATTTACTAGATATGAAAATTCTGTAAGTTATATAGCTCATCAAAAATGCATATTTAGAAGTTTTAAAATTAAAACAAGGAGTAAATAAGTAATTTCACTTAAAAAATTTTTAAACAAGGTGGATGTAGAGAAAAAATGATGGTGTATTTAGAATCACCTATCACAAAATTATGCTTTACAAAAAAAAAATTGATATTCTAATTTTGGACTAACAAAGAAAATGATAGTACGAGATTTTTTTATTGGTATTTAGTCTTTTCTCTACTTTATATTTTTAAGTCTTGCCATCATGCAAATGTCTAAGTCTTATTGCCCCATCATTACTCTATGAAAAATAATCTTCTTAGCAATTTGTTTAACTCAAGTCTATCTTTTAAGAAAGATAAAAAAATAGCAATTTTCTCAATGGTGATTGTCTTTTGTCTTCCAATTAAATTGGCAGAGAATGGATTTTAAGTATATTAATTAATATTGTTATATTTTAGTCCTTTCAATGACTTAGACTGAAGCAATTGCTAACATCATTTTTTTTTTTGAAGTAAAAATGGGAGCAAAAAGATTGACACATTTGCATGCTCGATGCCAATACTAAGTATGAATTAAGGACTATGATTTAGACCCATGCATTCTAATAGGAACTATCTTTTTCTTTCTTATTCCACCATTATAAAATCACAATTTCCAAAATAGACAAGTTTGAGAAATGGGAGTGAACGTGCTATTTAGATTTTTGTTTTTCAAACTTTTCAACAAAAATGAAAGACAGGTTTTTAATTTTGTTGATTTTTTTGGCCAATCAATTTGTTGATTTGTTGATTAAGCAACTTGTTTCTTATGCTTTTGTTCCTAATGTACTATTAGACTTCACGGTATGTGCTTTTTTTTTCTTAGTTTTTTAGTGTTACTATATTTTAAAGTGATGCACTAATATAAAAATTGAATGACCCAATAACCAGGTTATTTGTTGGTAAAATATTGAACTTTTAGTTTTAATAGTTTAAAGTTCAAATCTTGACAACCTCATACACAAGCAAAAAAAAAGGACAATCTTCTATTTTCACAAATTTCATATAAACAAGATAATATATATAAATATATATATTTCGATTTCTTTACATATGATTAATAGAGTTTTCAAATTTTTTAAATGGTATTAGAATCTCATATTTTCTGTAAGATATTTTCTTCTAACTATTTTTTTTTCCAAACCTAAATGTATCTTTTTTAACTTACCGGATATGAAAATTAAAAAAAGTTATGTAACTTATCATAAATGCATATATAGAAGTTTTAAAATTAAAATTAGATGGGTAAATAAGAAATTTCACTTAAAAAATTTTTTAAAAATGGATGTAGAGAAAAAAATGATGATGTACTTTGAATCACCCATCATGAAATTATAGTTTATAAAAAAATTGATATTCTAATTTTGGACTTACAAAGAAAATGATAGTATGAGATTTTTTTATTGGTATTTAGTCTTTTCTTTGCTTTATACTTTTAAGTCTTCCAATCATGTAAATGTTTAAGTCTTCTTACCCTATCATTACTTTGTTAAAAATAATTTTCTTAACAGTTTGCTTAAGTCAAATCTGTCTTTTAAAAAAGATAAAAAATATATATAACAATTTTCTTAACAAAGGTTGTCGTTTGTTTTCCAGTTAAATTGGCACACAGGGAATGAATTTTAAGTATATTAATTATTATTATTATTATATTTTAGTTTTTTTAATGATTTAGACTGAAACAACTGCTAAAATTATTATCTTTGTGAAGTAAAGATGGGGGCAAAAAATTAATGTTAGCTGCCATATTCAAAGCAAACTCGTTACATACCCGCAATTCTAGAACATGGTCAAGGAGTCTGGTAAGTTCCCTATGAACATGAATAAAACGTATATATTTTTCTAGAAAGGAAAAGCAAAAGGTAAAAAATATATATATCATAATTGATCTAAAACAGAAAAAATAATTAAAATATAAAACCAATTATAACACAATTAGTATATGTAGAAGTAGAATCATGTAGTTAATCATAAAAAATTTACATATTTTTTGTATAACTCTTCAAAATTTTATTGCTTATGGAAATGGAATTTTTGCTTTTTTGCTTTTCGAAGCAAAAAGCAAATAGCAAAAATCCAATCAAATAGACTCTAAATAAGGTAAAACAACCAAGAACTTCATATGGTTTGCTAATGTATTAATTTTGCACATGTAATTTTATGTTCTCGGTAATTCCCTTTTTTTAGTTTTCTCTGTTTTTGATCATTAAGTTATAATCTAATTTTATTGAATTTAATTTTTTGAATTTTTTAGAATTGATGTATGTACGGTGCTTGAAATTTACATTTTATTTTGCAATTACACAATTTTTTATACAAACATTGTATATTTCATATTTTTTAAACCAATGTTTATATATACCGTATACATATATACATTCATATGCACTAATGTAAGTGCTATTTTTATCTCCCCAAACCCCCTCTCCCTCTTAAAAAGGGGGAGGGGGTAAAACAAGGCTTATATAAGAAATCAAAACTTAATCAAACTTTAACACTAGAAATTTGAACCTAAAATTAAACAGCTTGAACATAATGTTAAAGTTTGCTTGTGATCTACTACAACAACCAAGGCTCTAAATGCAATTTCAAAAGCTAGAGAGGAAGGGGAGGAATAGTGGGGGCAAAGTGAAAATGGGAGAGTACGAGATCAAACTCTACCATAAGCAAACCAACAAAATACTGAGACGCAGGAAGTGAACAAAGAGACAGGGCAAAAGATCTTTGCAGAATATGGATGCAACAAAGAAAATATCAGATTATAACCACCTTTTCACATAAACATTCAAGTCCCGATTTGTAAGAAGAACTTGTTATGTCATATATGTTAATTCATTTTGGAACAGGAAACACGGACGAAACTTATCTAGACCAAGATACTTGTAAGCAATGAAATGGAAATCCGAAAAACTGGCTCCATTCAATTGTTGGAAAATGCAAAATGTACAATTAAACAAATGATGATTGCAAGCTAGAACTCCATAAAAGGTAACACTTTCCACCCAACTATTTCATTTTTTTTTCTTTCCCTTTTTCAACGCTCTCGTTCTTCCCAATAATAATAAGGGATTCAAACTGCAATAACCATTCTTTTGCAGCAAATTTAACAGTTAGCAATTGAATGACAAATTGACAATTATGTATAGTAATAGTCAGAGAAAGTACTACTTGGCATAACTCAATATTCCTATTCACATAGTAGTTCAATTCAAATCATAAAATTAAATGAAATATGGGTAAAACAGAAAAGACCCAACTCATGATAAAGCCTAAAAAAACACAAATAATTGAGAAAAAAAAAAAAAGGTTATGCTTAGCTAAAAATAGAATCTTTCTACACAGTGGAAGTATAACAAAGATCATAGAAAAAATATTTTTAAAAAAATACTCTGCCTAGCTTTGCCAATGTGGGATTTCCAAAAATTAGCTGCAATTGCTCCAGCTCTCTACTTACAGTGTCACTGTAAAAACAGGAGATATAAAAAAGGACTCATATTTTACAGTTAAAAAAAAAAAAAAGAGGAAGAATTTTTTACGGTTGAAAATAAAAGTGGGCATAAGGAAAATTTTACCTGGAAAAAGAAGAAAAAAAGGGGTGAAATTTTGATTAAAACCCCAGAACTTTAAACCCCTTTAGACAACATTTTTTTTTTAATTTTGCTTTTCTTAGTTAATTGCTTTGTGTATCTTTCTATAATCAGTTTAAGATTCGCAAAAATTGCCCAATTGTGTTTTAGTGCAACAAGTCAAAGGGAAGCCCGATTTCGATATTAATGGACCCAGCTCATGTAAGAAAAACGTGTCTTTTTGAAAATTTGATATTCTAATTTTGAACTCACAAAGATAATGATAGTATGAGACTTTTTCTATTAGTATTTTGTCTTTTCTTTGCTTTATATTTTACGTCTTCCATCATGCAAATGTCTTCTATTAGTATTTTATCTTTTCTTTGCTTTATATTTTTAAGTTTTTCATCATGTAAATGTCTAAGTCTTCTTATCCCATCATTATTACTATATAAAATTTTTTTTTTTTAATAATTTGGTTAAGTCAAGTGTTTCCTTTAAAAAAGACAAAAATGTAGCAATTTACTCATTGAAAAATATCTTTTGTCTTCCAATTAAATTGGTAGACTGAGAATAGGTTTTAAGTATATTAATTATTATTGCTATATTTTAGTATTTTTAATAGCTTTGAATGAAGCAACTACTAAGATTATTTTTATTGTGAAGTAAAGATGAAGAGCAAAAAGACTTGACATATTTGCATGCGTCATGCCAAGACTAAGTATAAAGCAAAGACTAAAACTTATCATATTTTTTGTTTTTTTTTTTAACTTTCCTTTAATTTCTATGATAAACTAATTAAATTTTGAGTAAATTACCCCACAAATCTATATTTTTATATAATATTTTATTTTCATTCACAACTTTTAAAATTTAATTTTTGAATCACGATAAATTATTATTTTTTACATGAATAATTTGTTATTTGATCATGATTTCACTTATCATATTAATTGATCAAGGTTCAGCCTAACAGATAAGACTAATATATACCATACACTTAAATTTCCAATTATTTAAAAATAATAAGATGAAAGAAAAACTTTGAGGATTTGAAAATTGACTTTACTTTTTTTCAAGGTCTATAAAACCAATTGAGACGATATGGAAAATTTGTGTTCTTTAGATTTTTTTTTCTTCAAAATTTTCAGCAATAGTAAAGCACAAATTTTCAATTGGTTGATTTTTTTCCTGTCAATTTGTTGATTAAGCAACTTGTTTCTCATTCTTTTACTCCTAATGTACTACTAGAGTTCATGGAATGTGCATTTTTTTTAAATTTTTTTATTGTTAATATATTTTAAAGAAATCCTCTTATTTAAAATTCAATGAGCTAACAAATACGTAGTCTATAGGTAGAATGCTAAATTCTCGGTTCATGTAATTTAAAGTTTAAATCTAGACAATCTCATGTACAAAAAAAAAAAAAAAATGGCAATCCTAAATTTTATGTATACAAGATTTTTTTCATATATTTCGATTTCTTCATATATAATTAATAGAGTTTTTAAATTTTATAATTGGTATTAGAATATTAACACATATCCTAATATTTTTTATATAATTTTTTAATATATTTATAAAAGGGTTTGTGACAACCCTCTTAACACTTATAATCTAAAAACTCTAATAACCGAGTAGATTTTCTAAGCTATATGATTTAACATATTCTAACCAAGTCATTTAGTAATTTAATTGTTTGATAAATTTGAAGGTAAAATGAATGAAAATTTTGCAGCCAATAAGGAATATGCTTTTATTCCCAGAAACAAAACAGATGAAATAGATGAAGGTGAAGAATGAACTATTTTTGGACAAGATATCACTAGTTCTGAAGCATCGTAACATTAAGAAAGTCTGACTAGAACAACTTTACATCATGATAAAATTTCAAAGAAAAAACACTATCTTCTCCATTTCATTCTTTCACTCTTCCCCAAATTAAAAAATTATCTGGATCAAGTTGCATATTTACATCAGATGTTGGTATATATCTTTCCAAAAAAAAGTAGTAGAATGAAGTAAACAAATAAAACCAACCCTGAAACCTGAAATAGGCTGTGAAGGAAAAAAAAAAAAAGTCAGTATATTTCCACCTCTATGTTGTTTTGCAGTGTTCAAATCCATTATTATTAACATCAGCACCACCTCTGTATTAATTTCATCCTCCAAAAATCCGGAAATCTTTAAACAAGCACGCTTCAAGTGAATCTATTAGTCATGATTTGCATTAATAAATCTAATATTCACTGACGTTGTTAGCTGCCATATTCAAAGCAAACTCGTTACATACCGATATATCCCGAACATGGTCAAGGAGTCTGGCAAGTTCCCTATGAACATGATTAAAAACGTTCCTTTGTAAACAGTGATTCTGTCAACAGAGTTGTGGGTAGGGAATGAGAGGCTTGACCACTCATCACTGCTATATTGGCCATCTTGATCTTCCACATCAACCAAGGAACTCTTCAATCGCCACCGGAACAGAACATATTTTTCTGGGATTTCAAAATAGTTCTTTACTGTAAGTACTCGAAGACAATGCCTGCACAATATTGCGGAATTAAAGTTCAAATTCCTTACATGAACAATGGATTTGCTCATCTTGTGGTATCCACATCACAAGATATTCACTATCCATTTTTTTATAGTGTCGCAAAAGATATGATCTATTTGCCATTTCTGTCGTTGCATATTGCATGGTCAGCACAATTTCATGTTGTAATGCATTGAATGCATAAAGTGTAAAAAAAGCTTGTCCTGATATGCATAGATTGCAACCCTTCCCTGTTTTGGTTTCTTAAATCAGCGGCAAATGCAACCGGCCCAAAGCAAATGTTTAAAATGTGATTCAAACATAAGAGATCTAATAAACAGGGAAAAGTTTTCTTACATTCCTAACCAACTCAAGATTGTTTTAAACAAGTCCGTCCACTCAAGATTCTTTTAAAAAGTGTATCCAAAGACCGACTATTTTCTAATTTTCCGGATGTCCATGAACACTCTAACGTAAGCTCTAGATCCGACCATGCATAGGTTCCACACATTCAAATTTCCCTAGTATATTGAAGTCAAGTCATAGGAAATAATGAGACAAGCTTAGCTTTACCGTGCTTGACCCTCCCATCCCGTCCATTCCAATGACTAAGGATGAGTGTTACTTTTATTTTCAATAAAACATTATGTTGGATTATTGGACTCAATTGAGTATGAAATAAGTTTGATAGACTTTTATTATTACCAGATTTATACGTCATTTGGACGTTACCAATCGGATGAGTATCGAGTATAGACGTTACCATCCTATTATTAATAAGTTTTCTATTCAAAAAATGATAAAACTTTTATTTTAATCTAATTAGAAATAAAAGAATAAACCTTAAAAAAGTGTTACATATATGTTGAACTTAAAATAGTTACAATCCATGAAATATACATTAAAAAAGAATGTCAGCGTAATTGTAAAATACCAAAATTTTATTTTTCAGAATGAGTATTGAATATGGTATTGTAAGATATGGTAAATAAATTTGAAATTAATTATAAATAACATATATAAATGTAAAAAATTATATATTGAGTATAATATGGTTATTTTTCAAACTCTCAACATGTTCATTAATAGTGTATATTTTTAAATAAGAATTTTCTTTTATTTTTCATATTAATTACTAACAAAAGGCCTAAATTTTCATGTTATTTAAGTTAATAACCTTTAGAGAATAAGTTTATAAGTTTTTTTTTGAGAAAAATTATTAAAATTATACTTTTTGATAATTAAACCTAATTACATTTAATAAGATTGAATCCCAATTTACCATACGTATCAAAATATATTGTAAGTACATATTTTAAAACATGCATTGATTTGTTCGTGTATTAATAAATATGTTACCAATTTAGCATAAAATCGATTTATTGTATTGATATGCATGCATTTTATGATAAATTGAACCATGTCGTACTATATGTATGAGTATCATAAGATATTAACTCCATGATAATCATTTGTTTCTCTATATGTAACGGTAACTTTCCAGATGAACTCATTAATTATATAAATCCTATAATTATTTAAACTCTTTAAAAATTGGAATAAAGGTTCCAATGTTGTTATAATTAAATTTAAATTTTATTAAGAATGATTTATTTTAATGAAGAGTTCAAGATTAGTTAGAAAATATGCAAGTAAAAATTATTTAATATTTAATTTAATAGAGAAATGATCAATTAAAGAAAGTATATTGTAGTAAGAATTTCAACAAGGAAATTAAATAAAAAGTTCAATAGCAAATTTTAAACTCTCAACATGTTCATTAATAGTGTATATTTTTAAATAAGAATTTTCTTATGTTTTTCATATTAATTTACTAACAAAAAGCCTAAAAATTTCATATTATCTAAGTTAAAAACCTTTAAAGAATAAGTTTATAAGTTTTTTGGGTAAAATTTATTAAAATTGTATTTTTAAATAATTAAGCCTAATTACATTTAAAAAGTTTGAATCCAGATTTACCATAAACATATCAAAATGTATCGTACGTATCTAAAAATACACATTGATTTAATTGTGTATTAATAGATATGTTATCAATTTACCATAAAACCGATTCATCGATTGATAAATATAAATTTTATAGTAAATTAAATAGTGTCATACTATATGTATGAGTATCATCAGATACTAACTCCAAAATAGTCATTCATTTCTCCATTGCATGTAAAGGTAACTTTCATGTATCACAGAGAATTGCATTAACAAAGAATCCAAATGTATCAACTGTCAATGCTTCTCTAACTTGAGAACGTCATTCAATGCGTATGTATAAACTATATGAACTCATTAACTATAAAAGTCTCATAATTATTCAAACTCTTTAAAAATTGGAATAAGGGTTCTAATTTTGTTATAATTAAATTTAGATTTTATTAAGAACAATTTATTTTAATGAAGAGTTCAAGATTAGAAGGAAAATATACAAGTAAAAATTAGTTAATATTTAATTTAATAGAGAAATTATCAATTAAAGAAAGTATATTTTAGTAAAAATAACATATTTAATTTAATGGGTTAGGCATTAAGGAAATAAATAAAAATTAATTATTTTAATTTAATAAGAAAGTGATTAATTAGGAACAATAATAGAATATTTAATTTAATAAATTATTAAAGATATATATTTCCTAGATTATTTTTATCAAATAAGTGGAATTATTGAGTATAGTTTATGTTTTTAGTTTATTATTAATTATTATATTTTATGAGTTTAAAAAATTAAAGGAAAGGTTTTTTCTTTTTTTTTTTAAAGAAAAAGAAAAAGAAAGAATGGTCATCATGCAAATGTTAATTTCAGTTTTTTGTCTCAATATTGCTCTATGAAAAGTGATATTTTTACCAGTTTGTTTAAGTCTAAATCTTTTTAAAAAGACAAAAAAAATCTAGTTATTTAGTCCATACTTTACTATCATTTTCTTTTTTAGTCCACAATAATAAAATAAAAATTTCCAGAATTAAAAAGTTTGAGCAGGGAATTTTTATCTGGTTCATCATTCTTTCTTTCTTTGTTCTGTGTTCTTTTTTTATCCTTTTAAAAACTTTCCTTTAATTTTTGTGATGAACTTAAAAAATTTTAAATAAATTACACTACAACTTTATAACTTTTTTGTAGTATTTCATTTTCATCTGCGATTTTTAATACTCAACTTTGCGATCCACAATAAATTTGTCTTGTACATGCACTATTTATTATTTGATTAGGCTTTTGCTTGTTGAAGATTATTGATTGTGATTTAGCCTAACATTAATATAGACAAGTTCTTAGCTTCAACCCAAAGAATACTTCTAATTTAAAAGGAAAAGAAATCCAAGTTTCTTAAGTGGTTGAGAGGGATTGATGGACATAATCAGGAAATAATAAGTCATGACAACGTTGGCCACAAGGAGTGGAAATTTTGATGATAATTTATGGGATTCTTGACTGAATTTTAACACAGACAAAAATCATGAAGAAAAAGCATATCTAAACTTGGACTTCCAAACTTCCATCAAGCTAAAGTAATTGAAATGATCAAGAAGAATGAGTCTAATTAATTATAATATTCGCCACTTTTCAATTCTGTGGAAAAACTTCCATTTCCAAAAGGCTTTTTCTTCGCAAAGTTTGAAAAACCAATTGAAATTCAATGTAGAAATTGTAATGTGTATACAAAACTGGCGTCCCTATGGTGCCAACAAACCCTATTACTGCCTTTTGCCCATGAAGCATTTCTACCTTGACGAGATAGCAGTGCAATGCAATATCAAACTTCCAGGAATCAACATCCAGCTTCACTACCTCACAATGGCCAAGAATTCAGCTTGATTAGATCAGAATCCATGTCTAGATGACACATACTGGTAGGGTCATGATCTGGGAAGGATGTTACTTCACAGACTTTAAGGCTATAGGATTGCAGATAGTTTCAATTGGGAAGGGATATCTAATGGAAGCTGAGATTTTTTGTGCTGTCCAAGTCCAAAGCACTAAAAGCATTAATGAACAGTTTTCTTCCTGGAAAAAACAGTTCTTGCATTTAAGACAAAAAAAAAAAAATGAAATCAGCTACCAAACCTAAACTTAAACTCAAGAAATTGTAATCTTGGGCTCTTAACAGCAGATGTATACTCATCAAATTTTTTAGTATGATCTTTTGTTTCCTTTTTTACCCTCTATAGTTGTTAGGGACAGTTAAACACTATCAAAGTTAGTTTGGAATTGTCGAGCTTGATACCTGGAACCAGAAGCTTTATTCTTTTCCTTTTCAGTGTTATTATGGTGATGTAGCATCTTATACAGCAAGAAAGCATCTTAGCTTGATCTTGAATTTTTGATATTTTGAACTTTTTTTTAAAAAAAAAGAAAATTGAAAGAGCACAATTTTCTTTAATACAAGCAAGATAGAAATATTTAGATTTTTCAGTGAGTTGGGATAATCTAAATTTTTTTATAATAAAAATAATTAAATAATAAATAATAAAAATTTTAAAATAATCATAATAAAAATTAATTAATAAATTCCTTTAATTATAAAAAAATGATTTCATTTAGTATCTTGTCAAAAAGTTGAGATGATCTTAAAACTTGTTCAAAAATTTTAGGATTTCACCGAAGAGTCAAGATAATCTTAAAACTTGTTTAATAAAATATTTTTTAAAAAACAAATAAATAAAATATCTTATGACGAGATTTTGAGAATTTTGTAAATGATCAATTTTCTTAAAATATTTTCTAAATAATGATTTTCTATAAATTCCGCCAAAGCATTGGAGAATTCATAGAATATAAAAACAATAATAATAACACTAATTTCACAATATATTTTTTTAATAAATTTTAAGAAATTAAATTTAATTATAAAAAATCGTGTCATCAAAGTTATAGAATTACGCATGTTTAATTGGTACTGTTCTTTGAATGGGCGGCGTGAAGATGCTAATACTTTCTTCACTCGTAACCATACTCCCGAACCTAACCTTGATTTCGCAGACCTAAACTTTTTTTAGTAATTCTTAATTAATTTTAAGATTTTATTTAAAAGATAATATTTTTGGGTGGCCAATCACATCTTACAAAAAAGATTGGTGGCGACTCCAAAAAGTTTTACCAAATCTAGCGATAGAATCTCCCCGAACGAAAAATCGTTATGAAATTGCATATATGTTGAACTTTGGATAGTTATAAGTCACAAAATAAAAGTTCAAAAAGAATATCAGCATAATTGTTAAATTGAAATAGGTATTGTAATTTGAGAGTTTAATATCAAGTATCATATCATATAGTGAATATGATAAAAAAATTTTAAAATTATTTTTAAATAATATATAAATATAAAATAATTAATTAATGGGATTGAGCGATTATAAATAATAAATAATAAATATAAATATAAAATATAAATATCAATGGGATTGAGTGATTAATGGACATAACCAAAAAATATAATTACTTTTCAAACTCTCAACATATTTTATTTAAAAAAAATTATATTTGATACATTGTAAATATATAAATATTATATGTTATAAGTGAATGATAAAATTATACTTTATAAAAAAAGAATTGATATTCTAATTTTGGACACACTTAGATAATGATCATATGATATTTTTTCTATTGGTATTTAGTCTTTTCTTTGCTTCATACTTTTAAGTCTTCCCATCATGCAAATGTCTAAGTCTTCTTACCCCATCATTACTCTATTAAAAATAATTTCCTTAGCAGTTTGTTTTAAGCAAGTCTGTGTTCTAAAAAAGACAAAAAAAATAGCAATTTACTCGATGGAGATTATCTTTTGTCTTCCAATTGAATTGGCAAACTGAAAATGAATTTTAAGTATATTAATTATTATTGTTATATTTTAGTCTTTTTAATTACTTAAACTGAAGCAACTGCTAGGATTATTATTTTTGTGAAGTAAATATGGGGGTAAAAAGCCAGACATGCAAAGACTAAGTATAAAGCAAAGACTAAGACTTAGACCTATACATTGCCATAGTATCTATCATTTTCTTTCTTAGTCCATGATTATAAAACCACAACTTCCAAATAGACAAGTTCGAGAAATGAAAATAAATGAGTTACCCAAAATCTACAAATTTATCTGGTTCGTCATTTTTTATTTGTTTGTTTTTTTCTTTTTAAAAACTTTTCTTTAATTTTTATGATAACTTTATTAAATTTTGAGTAAATTAACCCACAAATCTATAATTTTTATATAATTGATTCTTGACTTTTAAAATTTAATTTGGAAATCACGATATATTATTGTCTTTTATATGAATAATTTGTTATTCGATCATGTTTTAGCTTATCGGATTAATTGATCAGGATTTAGCCTAAAACCTTACACTAATATATAATATACAGCTAAATTTCCAATTATTTGAAATAATGAGATGAAAGAAAGACTGAGGATTTGAAAATTGCCTTCAGATTTTTCAAGGTCCTTGAACCAAATGAGATGACATGGAAAAATTTTGTGCTCTTTAGATTTTTATTTTTCTCAAACTTTTCAAGAAAATAAAACACGGGTTTCCAATTTGTTATTTTTTTTGGCCAGTCAATTTGTTGATTAAGCAACTTGGTTTCTAATGTACTATTAGATTTCATATTGGTACATTTATTTTTTAATTTTTTTTATTTTTAATATATTTTAAAGAGAATGTGACAATCCTATGATTTGAAAATTCACTGAGCCAACAACCTTTTGGTGAATTGATAAAATGTTGACTTCTTACTGTGGTTAGAAGTTCAAATCTTGATAACTTTACATAAAAAAAAAACAAAAGAGAATCTTCTGATTTCACAGATTTCATATATACATTATAATTTATATTTTTTTTTACATATTGATTTCTTCATGTGGTTAATAGAGCTTTTAAACTTTATAAACAGTATTAGAATATTATCATATATTAGTATTTTTATATAAATTTTTAATGTATTTATTAGTGACAAACCTCTAATGCGTAGAATCTAAAAACTCTGCTAATTGATTGCATTTTCTAAGCTATATGATTCAACATTTACTAACCAAGTTAATTAGTAATTTAATTGTTTGATAAATTTCAAGGTAAAAGGAAAAAAAAATACAAGTTTCTTAACTGGTTGAGAGGGATTGATGGACATAATCAGGAAAGAATAAGTCGTGAGAAAGCTGGTCACGGGGAGTGGAAATTTTGATGATAATTTATGCGATTCTTGACTAAATTTTAACACAGACAAAAATCATGAAGAAAAAGCATATCTAAACTTGGACTTTCAAACTTCCTTGAAGCTACGTAATTGAAATGATCAAGAAGAATGGGTCTATTTAATTATAATATTGGCCACTTTTCAATTCCATGGAAAAACTTCCATTTCCAAAAGGCTTTTTCTTCTCAAAGCTTGAAAAACCAATTGCAATGCAATGACATTAACAAATAAACATATACATGCATGTTTAGTCAAGTCTAACAGAGAAAAAATAAATACAAATCTGGAATCCCAACGAAATTAATAAATAAAAAGAACATTAGAAATTCTATCCATAATATCAAATACACTCATAATTTATACTGTTTTAAACTGAATAAATTTTTTAACGAAAAAAAAAGAAATAAACCAATGAGATTACATAATTTTCTCACTTTTTAGTTTTCCAGTTATTTGATACTTTTGTGTTTTATTTTTTTAAGAAATGAATTAAAAACCAAAAAAAATACAAATAGTAAAAGAAAAAATGCAAACCAAATATAATCTAAATTATATTTTATAATTAAATCCCTAGAATGTAATAATTAGTCATCTTGAATAATTATCAATTAATCACTTGGTAGAATCTTATCTATAAGACGTGAGAAAGTACTAGGAAAGAGCCGAGAGGTTGATGGAAGTAATCAATTAGATATCCAAATTTCCAATTATTTGAAAATAATAGGATAAAAGAAAAACTTGGATTTGAAAATTGTCTTTTATTTTTATTTTTTCAAGGTCCTTGAACCAATTGAAACGACAGAAGAAAAAAATTGTGTTTTTTATTTTTTTCTTCAAAATTTTCAGCTAAAGTAAAACATGTTTTTTAATTTGTTGATTAGGCAACTTATTTCTCTTGCTTTAGTTATGCAATGCACCGTTAAATTTATTGGCATGTTTATTTTTAATTATATTAATATTTTATTTTTAATATATCGGGATATATGACAATCCTTCAACTTCACAAATTTCACATAATTTATAGATATTTAAATGTGTTTTTATATGCTGTTGGTAGAGTTTAAAATTTTCATAAACGGTATTAAAATATTGTCACATGTTTTTATTATTTTTTATAATTTTTTAATATATGAAAAAGGGGTATATGACAATCTTCTAACCCCATTTGTAAAATTCAAAAACTGTACTAGTGTTGATGTAAATATATTACTTGAAAACTTGTCTTGATATATAATCACGCACATCTTTCAGGATCAGATTATTTAAAATATTTATATTTGATACATTGTTAGTATAGAGATTTTATACACTGCCAATGAATTGAATAATGCCCTCGCATTAATGAAATGAATAAGATGATCTTACCTCATTAATAAGTAAGTTTTTTTAAAATATTAATTTTTATATATTTACTTTAAAAGTTGATATTTGCTCATTAATAAAGTGACATTATTTGATTTTGTAATAGTGTATAGAGTCTATACACTGATAGTATATTAAATAAAAACTCTTATTTAAAATTGTTTCCGTTAAAGTCCTGTTTTCTTGTAATGTATTTTCATTTGTATGGACACAATTTTTAATCATAAGAAACAAAATATTTTCTATGTAAAGAAAATTAACAAAAAAAAGTTTAAATAACTGCCACTTGACAATCCACGCATTTATTTTGACATTTCCAATGATCCGACCTTACCACTTCTAAATTAAATTAAATTCTTATTATCTCATATAACTTGAACACTTAATAAATGAAATATGTCCTAATTGTAAAAACTAAAGCAGATATAACGCTTAATTGAACGAGACTTAAACATCATTGTTGCTGTAGGCATATGCATTAGTGTTTATGTAAGCACTGTTTCTGAGTTAGGCTGCTACTGACTTATCCTCCTTGATTAAAGCTTTGTAAAATATTACGACTGTCCTCAAAAGTGTAAAATAGTGTTACGATTGTGTTGCAAGTTCCTTTTGCAATTCTCATCTGGTAAATTTACTTCATTTAACCCTATTACTGCCTTTTGCCCGTGAAAATAACAGTGCAATGCAGTCAGTATCAACTGTCCAAGAATCAGCATCCAACTTCACAACCTTCACAATGAACAAGTATTCAACTTTATTAGATCAGAATCGTTGTCCCAATGACACATACTGGTAGTTTCTTGATCTAGGAAGGATGTTACTAAACAAAGTTTAAGACTGTAGGATTGCATATAGTTTCAATTGGGTAGGGACAGCTAATAGAAGCTGTGATTTTTGGTGTTGTCCAAGTCCGAAGCATAGAAGGCCTAGTCATTTTTGCTTCTGACTGGACAAAAGATGTAGCCGAAACATCAGTTTTATAAGAAACAGATAAGCTGAATAAGCTTTTACTTAGAAATCATATTCTTTTCTGAACTATATTCTGGATATCCAGCCTCTTTTTCCATTATATATGTAACAAACTGGAGGTCGTAGTATCTTCTCAAATCATTGGCTTGAGAATTCAAACGATGAAGTTCCTCCATTTTATTAGAAACAATCAAAATTTTAATATGCATAAACTCAATTTGACCAGGAATAAGGGATGGGATTAAGGAAAAGAAAATCGTAAGAAGATTACTGGATGCTTATTTTCATAACAAAGATTTTACCACTATCTTTTATAAAGACAAAATTATATTAATTAATCAAGTTCACATAATAATTTAAGCATGGCATTCACATACCTTTCAAGTTGCTAAAAGTTTCTTTGTATTGCCCTCATGTCGTTGTTTAGTCAAGGTCTATTCTACATTGATATCAATCATATAGCAATAGAGCTTCCAACGAACCATTTGTTTTTGTCCTTGTGGGAGTCCAGAACCAGAGAAACAAAGGATGATATTAGATTAAAGTTGAATAAAATAATAAAGGAAATGTTTCAATCTTTCTCGCCATAGTCAAATCTATAGTTGTAGGGATAAGAAAATACTATCGAAGTTAGTTGGAATTGTCAGGCTTTATACCTGGAACTGGAAGCTTTGTTCTTTTCTTTTTAGTGTTTTTTTTCTCCCTATTTCAATAAATTTTATCGTTAAAAAAAAAGTGGAATTATTGAGTATAGTATCTGTTTTTAGTTTATTATTAATTATTATATTTTATGAGTCAATAGAAATTAAAAGAATTTTTTTTTTTTTAGGAAAATGATAAAAGAAAGAATGGTCATCAAGCAAATGTTAATTTCAGTTTTCTTTTTGCCTTATCTTTACTTTATAAAAAATAATCTTCTTGCCCATTTGCATAATCCAAATCTTTTTAAAATGACGAAAAAAATTGTTATTTAGTCCACACTACTATCATTTTCTTTCTTAGTTCACAATTATAAAATCAAAATTTTCGGAATTAAAACGTTTGAGAAGAGAAAATGAATGTGTGAGAGCTATTGAAAATCTACAAATTTATCGGGTTTGTCATTTAAAAAAAAAATTTTTCCTTTAATTTTTATGATAAGTTTATTAAATTTTGAGTAAATTACACCACATATTTATAACTTCTATATAGCATTTAATTTTCATTCATGATTTTAAAAAGTCAAATTTGGGATCCACAATAAATTATTATCTTTTACATGAATAATTTATTAATTGATTACGTTTCTGCTTGTCGAAGATTAATTGATCGGGGTTTAGCCTAATACTAATGTGGACAAGTTCTTGACTTCAACCCAAAGAGTATCCCTAAATTAAAAAAAAAAATCCAAGTTTTTTAGATGGTTGAGAGGGATTGATGGACATAATTAAGAAAGAATAAGTCATTAGAAAGTTGGCCACAAGGAGTGGCAATTTTGATGATAATTTGTGGAATTCTTGAGTCTTGACTCAATTTTAACACAGACAAAAAAATCATGAAAGAAAAAAACATATCTAAACTCCAAACTTTCTTCAAGCTAAGTAATTGAAATAATGATCAAGGGGAATGGGTCTAATTAATTATAATATTAACCACTTTCAAATTTCATGGAAAAACTCCCATTTCCAAAAGGCTTTTTCTTCTCAGAGTTTGAGAAACCAATTGAAATGAAATGACATTAACAAATAAACATATACATGCATGTGTAGTCAAGTCTAACAGAGAAAAAAAAATAGAAATTTGGAACCCCAACCAAATTAAAAAAATAAAAAGAACATTAGAAATTTTATGCATAATATCAATTACACTCATACTTTAAATTGTTTTAAAATGAATAAAATTTTTAACCTAAAAAAAAAAAAGAAATTAACCAATGAGATTACTTAATTTTCTCACTTTTTAATCCTCCAATTATTTGATGCTTTCGCTTTTTATTTTTTAATAAAAGAATGAAAAACAAAAAAAATCAAATCATAAAAAAAAAATACAAACCAAATGAAATCTAAATTATATTTTATAGTTAAATCCGAAGAATATAATAATTAATCATTTGGAATAATTAGCAATTAATCACTTGACGGAGTTTTATCAATAAGATTTGAGAAAGTACAACAAAAAAGCCAACACATTGATGGAAGCAATCAATTAGATACTTAAATTTTCAATTATTTGAAAATAATAGGATGAAAGAAAAACTTTTAAAATTTGAAAATTGTCTTTATTTTTTTCAAGGTCCTTGAACCAATTGAAATGATAGAGAAAAATTTTGTGCTCTTTAGCTTTTTCTCTGCAAAATTTTTAGTGAAACATGTTTTTCAATTTATTGATTAGGCAACTTGTTTCGTTTGCTTTTGTTATGTAATATACTATTAGGTTTCATGGCAGCGTATTTTTTAATTATATTAATTTTTTATTTTGAATAATCGAGATATGTGACAATCTTTCATCTTCATAAATTTCACGTAATATATAGATATTTATATATTTTTGGTAGACTTTTTAAATTTTATAAATGCTATTAAAATATTGTCAAATGTTTTATTATTTTTTATAAGATTTTAGTATATGAAAAAAGTAGTATTATGACAATCTTCTAACCTTGTTTGTAAAATCTAAAAACTCTACAAACGTTCATATATATATATATATATTACTTGAAATTTTGCCTTGGTATATAGTCACGCACATCTTTGGAGGATAAATTATTTATTTATTTATTTATTTTGTGTTAAAGTCTTGTTTTCTTGTAGGGTTTTTTCATTTGTATGAACACAATATGTAATCATATGAAACAAAATATATTCTATGTAAAGAAAAAGGAAAAAAAAAAACAAAATAACTATCACTCGACAGTCCACGTATTTATTTTAACATTTCCAATGATCCGGTCTTACCACCTCTAAATTAAATTAAATTCTTACTATCTCATATAATTTGAAATTTTAATTAATGAAATATTGATAGATATAACGCTCAATTGAATGAGACATAAACATCATTGATGCTGCAGGCATATGCATTATTGTTTATGTAAAGCATTATTTCCGTGTCAGGCTGCTACTGACTAATCCAACTCCTTCATTAAAGCTTTGAAAAATATCACCACTGTCCTCACAAGTGTTACGGTTGTGTTACAAGTTCCTTTTGCAATTCTTATCTGGTAAATGTACTTCATTTAACTCAATGCAATGACTTAGAATAAATCTATAGTTGATTGTCCCAGAAGCATTTTCTTTTCTCCATTTTTACCCATTTTAGTTTTGTTTGTTCGTCTGAATATTTAAGTTCCTATAGTTGTCTAAAACAACTGAATAAAAACCAAAACTGAAAATTAAACAGATAGATCAATAGGTCTAAATGAGTAGACAATTGTAAAAATTGTAATGTGTATACAAAATTGGCGTCCCTATGGTGCCAACAAACCCTATTACTGCCTTTTCCCCATGAAGCATTTCTACCTTGACGAGATAGCAGTGCAATGCAATATCAACTTGCCAGGAATTAACATCCAGTTTCACTACCTCACAATGGCAAAGAATTTAGCCTGATTAGATCAGAATCCATGTCTAGATGACACATACTGGGAGGGTCATGATCGGGGAAGGATGTTACTTCACAGACTTTAAGGCTATAGGATTGCAGATAGTTTCAATTGGGTAGGGACAGCTAATGGAAGCTGTGATTTTTTGTGCTGTCCAAGTCCAAAGCATTGAAGCATTAATGAACAGTTGTCTTCCTGGAAAAAAGCAGCTCCTGCATTTAAGACCAAAAAAAAAAAAAATAGAAATCAGCTACCAAACCTTAAACTTAAACTCAAGAAATTGTAATCTTTGGCTCTTAACAGCAAATGTATACGCACCAAATTTTTAGTATGCCCTTTTGTTTCCTTTTTTACCCTCTATAGTTGTTAGGGACAGTTAAACACTATCAAAGTTAGTAAGGAATTGTCGAGCTTGATACCTGGAACCAGAAGCTCTCTTCTTTTCCTTTTCAGTGTTTTTATAGTGATGTAGCATCTTATACAGCAAAAAAGCATCTTAGATTGATCTTGGTCTGTGGCGATAATTATTCTGTGTTAGCAGATGCAATTTAACTTCTTGTTTTGGCAATTAAAGTGGTAGGCCTAGTCTTTGTCGTACATGCCATGGCTTGTATCATCTTCCTGCACTGCAAATAGTTGTGTTGAATCTTTGATAATCCCGATCTGGAGGTCGAAAGGCTTGCTTTGGTGCCTCATACGAATTTTCTGTTCAAACTAGTGATCTCCTCTGTTACCTAATGCAAATTTTCTATGTCCCGCCTTGGATGGTTTTCACTTTCAAATACAGCGAGCGGTCATTTTTGCTTCTGACTGGACAAAAAATGTAGCCGAAACATCATTTTTGTAAGAAACGGATAAGCTGAACAAGCTTTTACACAGAAGTCATATCCTTTTCTGAACTGTATTCTGGGAACCCATGCTTTCTTTTCCTAGTATCTTCTCAAATCATTGGCCTGACAATTCAAACGATAAAGTTACTCCATCTTATTAGAAACAATCAAGATTTTTATATGCATAAACTCAATTTGACCAGGAATAAGTGATGAGAGTAAGGGGAAAAAATCATAAGAAAATTACTGGATGCTCATTTTCATAACAAAGATTTTACTACTACCTTTTCTAAAGATAAAATTAAATCAATTAATCAAGTCCACATAATAATTTAAGAATGGCATTCACATAACTTTCAAGTTGTTAAAAGTTTCTTGGTATTGGCCACATGTTTTTGTTTAGTGAAGGTCTATTCTACATGGATATCAATCATATAGCTGCAGCAATAGAGCTTATAAAAAACCATTTGTTTTTGTCTGTGGGAGTGCAGAAGCAGAAAAACTAAGGATGGTACGGGATTAAAGTTAAGAAAATAATAAAGGAAATATTTAAAGCTCTCTCGCCGTAGTCAAATCTATAGTTATTAGGGGCAATAAAATAGAATCTTTTGGAATTGTCGAGATTTATACCTCGAACTGGAAGCTTTGTTCTTTTTTTTTTCAGTGTTTGTTTTTCTCTGTAGTGATGTAGTAGCTAATACAGGAATAAAGAATCTGAGCTTGAGCTTGGTCTGTAAAGATTTTTCTGTGTTAGCAGATGTAACTTCTAGTTTTGGCGGTTAAAGTAGTAGGCATAGTCATTGTTGTACATGCCATGGCTTGTATAAGATTCCTGCAATGCAAATAGTTAAGTTGAATCATTGATATTGTTGATGTAATTCCTCGTCTGGTAGTCGAAAGTCCAACTGGAGGTTGACAGGTGAGTATATGTGATCTGTCACAGAATAGAAAGTCAGGGGTGCCGAAAATGTTGTTTTGGGGCATGCTCCAACGCACAAGTTAAGATAGTAAGATACACCAGAAGCAAGAAAATGAAAAAAAGCAGGAAGTAGTTTAAGAGAGTTGAGTAGTGAATCACCTGACTCGTCTGGTTCTATTTTTTATACCTCTTGGGTAATAACGTGACAAACTGGGCTTTCATGTGTAAGACCTACTATGTGGCTGCTGCCATGAGCACTTAGGTATAACAATATTGAAGAGCTTAAAAAATAATAAGATTTTCCTTAAGAAATTTTTTTGGATAAATATTTTTATTAATCCAAACAAAGCAGTAGACTTGCTACAAGTAAACAGTACGCTATCAAGACCTTACAAACGTCAAAGAAGCAAATAAAGTAAACTAATCAAACTAAGTAACATTAAGGAGCCAGTCCCCAATTCAGACACATTTTTTTTTTTTGCTAAGCCAGAAATTATTAATAAAAACAGAGTTACACAATAGGGTGAACAACAGGAGAAACCAATAACTCAGCAGTAAAACACCACCCCATAGACAGAACAGAAGACAAGCACAATACAACCAGACATACCGCCAATCATCTTAGGCGAGCAGAAGAGAATGAACAGATACACAAGTACCATAACACCAAGCCAAAAACATTCAGACACAATTTCTGTAGTTGAAGAGCAAGAGTGGAACTGGAGACTGCAATCTTGCTATTGAACTAAGCTAAAGGGACCTTCTGATAGTTGAAACAATAGCTTCTATATCTTTGGATGGCCTGCCAAACCCTTTAATTGTGCTCCTGCCAAATAAAACATATATTAGCATCCCAAGCCAATCTAATTAATGACAATAGATGCCAAAGCTTTGCTTTGCTCTTAAGATGGCTGACAGCCCAATCTAACTCAAAATACCAGTCACCCACAAGTCTTATACAAATTAATAAATTGGAAGCTAATTTTCATTTGTAAAATGAGGTTAGGAAATTCAAAAGACATCCTAGTTTGCAGGCAATTTTTGTTTTTAGTTTGAAAAGCATTACCAAGTTTCAAAAAGGGAATGAGGCATCAAAAGTTGAAACATTTTTTAATTAAATTTGAAACACAATCAGTTTAGTAAATTATTAGTTAGTGCAGATAAATGACAATATAAGAGAACATTTAAATTATTTTATTTGTTTAAGCTACAGTTCACAGAATCAACAGCAAAACTTTTGAGTTATTAAGTATTCTAGAATGCTTACCAAATAACATTGAAACTTGAATTTTGATGGAGTCACCTAGAAGATCTTCTCCATTTTTTATTCCGATTCTGTGTAAACCTATCCAACCATTTGTTACCCAACTCCTTCAGCACTGTATATCCAACACATAATCCAATGGCGAATCCATATCCATAACCCATCAACAGAATTTTCCAATCAGACAAACCATCTATCCATGAATCTCTGTCTTCCTTAGGGGGTGGCATTCCGGGACCATCTTCATTGCATTTCCTTGTCAGAGGCAGCCCACATAATCTTGGATTCCCTTTGTAAGAATCGTTTGAAAATGTACCAAATTGGTAGCTTTGTGGTATGCTTCCCTCAAGTTGGTTGTAAGAGAGATTCAATACTGCAAGAAAAGTTAGGCTTGTAAGCTGTAGAGGAATCTTTCCGGAGAGTTTGTTCTGGGAGAGGTCCAACGACTCAAGCTCAATTAAGTTTCCAAGTGCTGAAGGAATTGGGCCAAAGAAGCTGTTGTAGGACAAGTTTAGCACTTTGAGTGACTTGAGCTTTTGTATTTCTTCCGGTATTCTCCCATGGAAACTATTATTGGAAACGTCAAGACAAGCAAAGATGGTTAAAGATTTTCTCGTAAAAAAGTTCTAACCCTTTATTCACAATTGTCACAGAGTCCTGGTAGTAATTATCTCCAATATAATCTGGCTTAGCTTGGTTGCCAACAATTATCATCCCCATTGTCTTCAAAGATTGAAAAAATCCAACAGTTAACTCACCTGAAAAGTTATTGGAAGCAAGGTCCAGTATGTGTAACTCTAGAAAAGCATTTTCATCCTCAGAAATTTTAATGGGACCATAAAATCTATTTGCTCTTAGTACAAGAACTTTTAAAGAAGGCAATTTCACCAACCAAAACGGAAATGTGTCTTGTATCATATTTTTTCCAACGTCCAAAACTTCAAGCTTTCTGCAATGGGCTAATGATCTCGGCAACTTTCCTTCCAGTTTATTCCCACCAATTTTGAGTGACCTTAGTTGAGGGGCTTGAAAGAATTCAATTGGTAATTGACCAGAAAAATTATTGAAAGCAATGTCTAGTACATCCAAGTCTTGAAAATAATTTTTCACATGTGTAATTGGACCATAAAACCTATTTGCACGCAATATAAGGACCACCAACGCAGGCAATTTTCCCAACCACAAAGGGAATGTGTCATACAGAGTATTGTTTCCAAGGTTTAAAACACTGAGCATTGTGCAATTGGCTAATGACCTTGGCAACTTCCCTTCCAATTTATTGTCATTGAGTTGAAGCCAATATAATTGGGTTGCTTTTGCAAAATCCGGTAAGCTGCCACTGATATTATTTTGTTGTAGATCCAAATAGATGAGAGAACTGAAATTGCCCAAGCAACTTGGGATTGGCCCGCTTAATTTGTTAAAGGATGCATTAAAGCTCCAAAGATGACTCAAATTGCAAATAGGTCTTGATAAAGAGCCTTGGGAAGAAGTTAGAGATTGGTTTAGTGAAAATTGGTCCAAAGACGAGAGAGAATTGTTAGAAAGATCCAGGTACCACAAACTTTTCTTCCACACCCAGTTTGGTACTGCACCACTTAAGTTGTTATTTGAAAGGTCAAGAACTTCTAAACTAGTTTGACTCTTTAAAAACTCTGGAAACATACTTAGGTTACAGAATTGTAAATACAAGAAACTCAACATTGGAAAAGAGGAGTTTGCATCACCAAAAGGAACCTCTTTTGAAAAATCAATGCATTGAAAGAAAGGTCTAACCTCAAAAGAGTGGTCTTCCACAACCAATTCGGCACAAAACCATGGATTTGGTTGTTAGAAAGATCTAGAGAAGCCAACTTGTCTTGTGTTTTGATGAATTCTGGAAATTCAGTAAAGTTGCATGAACTTAGGTATAGCACCTCTAATTGGGGAAAAGCAAGGCTTGTGATGTTGCTTTCAATTGATAAGCTCATATTGGAATGGTCAAGAACCCTTAAGTTCTTAAGTTGGGAGAACATGTCAAGCTTCATGGAACTAAAGCTATTGTAGCCTAAAGACAATGCTTCAATCAGGGAGGAAGATGCATTGGGGAACTCACCAATTTCACCAATCAATTGATTTCCCGTAAGAAACAGGGTATGCAATGATGGGAGAGTAAATAAAGAAGAAGGAATTGAGCCAGAGAGGTGGTTCCACGACAAACAAAGATAAGAGAGATTTGGAACTCCAGATCTATGAAATCTAGGGATAAAACCACTGAAATTGTTATTGAATAGATCCAGTTTCACAAGGTTAGTAAGATTTGCAATTGATGATGGAATTTGTCCAAAGAACTTACAACTATGGAGATCTAAAGTTGTCAAGAACTTGAGATTACCAATTGATTCTGGCAATTTTCCACTGAAATTTGTAAAAGAAATCTTTAAGACTCGTAAAGCATTGTTTAATGAAAATTCTGGCAACTGTCCTTCAAGATTGTCATTTTCTGAAATGTCAATGCTTTGTATTTTTGGCAATAAGAAAACTTCTGTTGGAAAATGCCCACTCAAATTACAATTCGCTAAACTGAGAGAAATCAAACGAGAGAAAATTTTCAAGAAATTGGGAGGCAAATAAGAGATTGAATTCCCACTAAGGAAAAGTTTAGAAAGAGAAGGAAGTCTTGAGAGTGAAGAACAAAATGGACCTGTCAAACCACAATTCGACAGACTTAACACATGCAGGTTAGGAAGTACTGTGGATGTGCCTTCACACCATTTAGTACTTTGAGTTGAAATGTTCACACTATCCAAGTAGAGCTCTGTAAGAGGCCTCAAATTTTGGATGAATGTCTTGAAGTTTGGGTTTTCTAGTTTTAGAGGTTGTTGAAGGTTGTAAGGAAGATTATAGTACCAGAAATTTGGATCAAGAATTTGGTTATACCGTAGATAGCAAAAATCTTGTTTAGATAGATCAAGAGAGACTAACCTTGTTAAGTATGAAATCCCCACTGGAATTTGGCCATGAAAACATGAGTTTGAAAGGTTGAGATGAGTTAAATTTAGGAATCTATCAAACTCATATTGAAACAAAGTAGTATTAAAATTGTTTCCAGTAAGATTAAGGCGTTGAAGATAATGGAGATTGAAAATGGATTGAAAGCTACCTGAAAGGTTTTTGTGACTGAGATCAAGCCCAATCACATGACCTAGAGCATCACATGTAATTCCTTTCCAAGAGCAACAATCAGTGTTGGGATCCCAAAGCTCAACTTTGGAAGAGAAAGTAAAATTTGGAGCATAGTAGAGATCATGGTGCAATTGAAGCAGAGCAGATTTTTGATCATCAAGGCACTGGTTTTGGAAATGAGAATGAGGAAGGGAAAATGATAGCACAAGAGATACAGGGCATGAGAAGAGAAACAAGGTAGGAAAAATGAGTGAAATTCGGAAATGAAGATTCTTCATGTTTTGTTGGCTCTCTGAAAAAAATGAAGGGAAGATTGTGGAGTTTGAGATATGCATACATGGTATTTATAGAAAAGTACTTCATATTACATACTGTTATTGTAGCTATATATCTCCCTTGATCTGAAGAGATAGGTTCAAATGCGTTTTTTCAACCGCGTGTTTATACAAATCATGAGTTTGAACTTTTTCTGTAAGACTTGAATCAAAATAGGTGGAAGAAAGACATGGTTATTGCTTGTCCATTTTGAATTTTAAAGAATGAATAATGGGCTTCAATGATGATAAGGCTAATAGCTTTGCTTTTGTAAATTAATCCTTATCACTATATTCTTTCTGTATTCCCACTTTTTATTTCATATTATGTATTTGTAAAAAAAAATAAAAAATTAATTTTCTCACAATTAGATAATAGTGATATGCGTATATCAGTAGGGAAGAATCCTCTCCACAACTGAAAAATAGTAAAAATTTTCACTAATGCTGATGTTTGAAGAGAAGTAAAACTTGTGAAGATTTATCAGTCAACTCCACCCTGTTATTATAAAATTAGATGGAACAATTTTTTTTTTTTTTAAATTCTAGTTAATAAGTTTGTTTCTTCTTCTTCTTCTATTCAAAGTTTGAGTCTCCTTTTATTCCCTCGATCAACTTCCTCATATTTATCATTTTTATTTTCTAAATAAGCATTTAGAGAAAAGAATAATTACTGTAAAAACTATTTCCTTATAATACTATGCGTTATTCATTGGTCTACAGTAAAGTTTAGTCATCCTGGCACCATTAGATTAATAATCAAGAAAAAAGGATATCGTTTAGTCATATGGATACCGTTTGGTGCATTCTTCTTCTTCTTATTGTTATTATTATTATTATTATTATTATTATTATTATTATTATTATTTATATTATTATTATTTTTATTATTATTATTATTTCTGTTGCAAAACCTGTTGTAAAATGGCATCACATGTTGTAAAAATACTGCCCACTTAACCTGAAAATCTAAAGCAAAAGTATGAACGAAATGAAACGAAGGCAAAGATGAAAGCATGCAGGAAACTTCCAGCCAACAAAGTGAAAGTGCTGAAACTGAGTTTCCACGCATTCAAATTTCGCTGGTATATAGATGTCAACTCAGATGAAAAAATGGGAGATAGGAGCTTAGCTCTGGACGATGCTTCACCTTCCCATCCATTCAATTAGATTTGATTGATTGCTTCTCCCTTGATATTCCGTTTATGAATGATGATAGACAGTAAATAATTGAATATTTGATGTATTATCTCATCTTTTTATGTCTTATTCAAACACTTATAAGTAGATATTTAATACATTCGGATAGAATTTAGATAATAACATTTGGATATCTGAATCTATTTAAGTTTTAAAGCATATAGTATCAATTATTTGAATATATTATCTGTTTACATATATAAAATATGTAAAATTTTATTTTAATCTTAGCAAACAACTTTTACTTATTATTAATTAAGAGTGAATTTTAAATTTAAATTTAATTCTTGTTGAATTTATATTTTAGCAAAAAATTAAACTTAAGTAATTGGATAGTTGATTCAAATATGAAACGGACGATTTTTATTTAAATGGTTTCATATTCAGGTAGTAATACTAGATTTTATTGAATATTTAAATGAATTCGAATACAATGAAAATTAAATAGAGTTAAATACAAATACTTAAATAAAACAAATTCGCTAAAGAGTTTTTCAATCTCTAAAATTAGTTAATATATTATTTATTGTAATAATTTTATATTAAATGCAATAGTTGATACTTAATAATTTTCATATTTATTATTTTTAATGTATTGGATGAAGATATTATTTTATGTAATAACCTTAAAGTGTGCTTTTAGAGCATTGTTTGCAAAATTATTTTATTAATCTTTGAGAATTCAAAACAACGTATTAATAATTTAATATTGAATTTATCATGTTTATATAGTCTTTTTTATTATTTTTGTTTTTAATGTTGTTAAAGAATATTGATTTGAATCGTAAGAACTTAGAATATATATATATATTCATATTTTATATTTTACAATACTTCAAATAAAAATATTAACCAATATTATTTTTAATGATAATGAACCTTAATATTAATGAATAAGTGAAAGGTACAAACGTGAACATTACAAATATAAAAGGGACAAAATGATTGTGTTTCCATAGAACAAAAATTAATGGGATTTTCTATTAATGAATTAGTCTTCAATTCATCATGCATGGGTTTTTCTCGTTCTTGCCTTGTACACATGTTTCTTGCTTTGCTTTGTCTAATGTTGTTGGTCTAAAGTTGTTTCCTCTTCTTTAAAAGAACTTTACAATTGGTCTAAAGTTGCTTTGTCTAAGGTCAGAAATTTCTCTCTTCATTCCATCAACTACCTCATAACAAAACAAATAAATAAAATAAGTACTTATAAAAAAGAATATTAATAATAAAATAATTTTTTAATTTGAGATTTATCTCAGTTTATTCATATAGTTACCGTTGAAACTCAGTATCTAACAAGCTTAAAGTTCAATTTCTCATGTCTATAACACCTTTTCTCATAGACCATGACTTTTTTTAAAAAATTATAATAATTTTTTCTATACAATATTATATGTTATCTTAGCATTGGTGTTGTTTTATGCTAAGGGTTTCAATGGTGATAAGGCTCATAGTTTTGCTTTTGCAAATTAATCTTTATCACTATATTCTTTCCTTTCTTCTCACTTTTTATTTCATATTATGCATTTGTACAAAAAAAAAATAAAAAAATTTCTTAGAGTAAGTAATAGTGGCACCTGTATATAAGTAAGAAAGAAATATATCCATTATTGAAAAATAGTGAAAATTTCCACTAAGCTTGAAGTCTTAAGCGAAGTAAAACTTATAAAGATTTATTAGTTAACTCAATTATGTTATTAATGGAATTTTTTGTAGATGGATCACTTTTTTTTTAATTCTAATTAAAAATGTTTTTTCTTCTTCTTTGATTCAAAGTTTGAATCTCCTTTTGTTCCCTCCATCAACTTCCTCATATGTATCATTTTTTTTTTTCTAAATAAGCATTCATAGAAAAGAATAATTACTGTAACAATTCTTTCTTTATAGTAGTATGCGTCATTCTTTGGTCTATAATAAAGTTAGTCATCCTGGCGGTATTAGATTAATTATTAAGAAAAAGGGTATCGTTTAGTCATATGGATACCGTTTGGTGCATTTTTTTGTTGCAAAACCTGTTGTAATATGGCATCACATGTTTTAAAAATATTGCCCACCTAACCTGAAAATCTAAAGCAAAAGTATGGATGAAATGAAATGAGGGCAAAAGACGAAAGCATGCAGGAAACATCCAGTCAACAAAGTGAAAGTGCTGAAACTGAGTTTCCACGCATTTAGATTTCGCTGGTATATTGATATCAAGTCAGAGGAAATAACGGGAGACAGGAGCTTCGCTTTAGACCGTGCTTCACCTTCCCGTCCATTCCATTAGACATAATTGATTGCTTCTCTCTTGATATTTCATTGAAGGATGGTTATGGATAATAAATAATTGAATATTTGATATATTATCTTATATATACTATTTAAAATTGATTAATATATTAATTGTCATAATAATTATTTATCTACTCTGTAAAATTAGTTAACATAGTATTTATTGTAATAATTTTACATTAAATGTAATGGTTGATACATAGTTAATAATTTTTTATCTATTATTTTTAATGTATTAGATGAAGATATTACTTTATGTAATCATCTTGAAATATGTTTTTAGATTATTGTTTGTAAAATCTTTTTATTAATTACTGAGAATTCAAAACAACATATTAATAATATAATATTGAATTTATCATATGTATAGTCCTTTTTTATTATTATTTTTTAAAAAATTGTTAAAGAATATTGATTTGAATCGTAAGAACTTAGAACATATAGATTCATATTTTATATTTTACAATACTTCAAATAAAAATATTAAACAATATTATTTTTAATGGTAATGAACCTTAATATTAATGAATAAGTGAAAGTTACAAATATGATTATTGGATATAGGAAAGGAACATAATGATTGTGTTTCCATAGAACAAAAGTTAATGAGATTTTCTATTAATGAATTAGTCTTTAATTCATCGTAAATGGTTTTTCTTGTTCTTGCCTCGTACACATGTTTCTTGCTTTGCTTTGTCTAAAGTTGTTGGTCTAATGTTGTTTCCTTTTCTTTAAAGAACTTTAGAATTGGTCTAAAGTTCCTTTGTCTAAGGTCTGAAACTTCTCTCGTCCTTCCATCAACTACCTTATATAAAATAAATAAATAAAACAAGTAATTATAAAAAAGAATATTAATAATAAAATAATTTTTTAATTTGAGATTTATCTTAATTGATTCATATAATTACCATTAAAAAATAGTATCTTAGCAAATTTAAAGTTCAATTTCTCATGTCTATAACACCTTCTTTCCTCATACACTGAGACTTTTTTTTAAAATTATAATAATTTTTTTCTGTACAATATTATATGTTATCTTAGCATTGGTATTGCTAATTAAAGTTTATAGCCTTTGGAATTGCGTACTAGCTAAGTCATTCAGAAGACAAAATTGGAGAATGAACTTTGGCACACCAGGCACTAGTGGAGTAAGAAAAAGGACATCATTTGGTGCATGTTTTGTTTCAATCCCATTGTCACGCTACACAATAAATTAATAGGAACTTTTCTCTTTTTTTTTTTTTTTTTGTAAATTGTTCAAAAGAGAATTTAATTTAAATTGTTCAAAATTAAATAACAAGTGTTCAACTTCAATGTTTAATTAGACTATATATTATCATCTTTACGAGATTATACTTATTTTTCCATCTGTCTTCAATCATCACTTCTAAGTTTTTTTATTTTTTGTTATTTATTTCTTATTTTCAATTCATTTTTTAATTAGTAATTAATTGTACTTTTATTATCACATTTTCTTTATCTATCATTCCCTATTTGGATATTTTAAAAATGATCATCTTTGTATTTTGCAACACAAAATACTTTTACTTTTATGTGCGACTATATTCCAAAATCATTTTGATTTTTTTAATACATTTTTATATTTAAAACCTCAAAATATAAGTTTTATATAATAAATTTAAGTTTTTAATATAAAATACACCAAAGTCTAATAAGTAATTTTCTTAAATGCCATAAAAATCAAATAGAGAAAATGAAAATTTGATGGAGGGAATATAAATAAAATTTTAATGTGAAAAATAAAAATAAAAGAAAATGATATGTATCTATAATTTGAATAATTTTCACAATTGTAATGAACCTTAAAATTAATAATATCTGAAAGTTACAAATGTGAAATCACTCATATATATATATATATATATATATATAAGGGAGAAAATGATTGTTCTTGCATAGTACAAAAATTAATGGGATATTGTGCTTATGAATTAATTATGAATTTCATAAAACACTCTTTGCAAAAAATTTATTGTGGATCAAGATATGTTTTTTCTTTATTTAAGAATTATGACAATCATCTTATTTTAAGACTTTAGACATTGAAATTATGCAAAATTAAGATTCAATTATTTGAATAATTAAGAAAATTTATCAGATCGGTGGGGCTATGTTCCCATCCCTTCCCTTAACGAGGAGTATAAAATCCCTGCATCTCCATCTATTTCCAAATATATATATATATATATATATATATATATATACTCCATATTTAATAATTAATGTGTGCATGTTAATATTCATGTATGTTATCATCATTGTTTATGTTACCAAGTTATTCAATCACAACATTTGATTCAATTATTAACAATAAAAATTGCAACTTATATCATACTTTGTTCATACTTATTTGAATGATTATATATAAGTATATTGTATTTGTAACATATATTGCATAGATCGTATATACGATTTAAAATCAATCATGTTTACAATATTTCTAATAATAATTAATATTAATTAAATATTTTTATTTTGATTCACATTAATTATATTATTGTTGATGTGCTTTTTGTATTTATTCTTTTTTTTTATCAATGAAATATAAACTTTTATACAAGCTTTTTACATTAGAACACAAAAAATCCTTTTCTTATAAGAAGTGCCATTAATCATGGTAGATTAATATTGTTTTCTCTTTAATTTAGTAATGAAAGATTGAAAAAAAATAAATTATGTCACTATTTTCTAATAAATTACACATATTAGAAAGCATGAGTTAAATTCAATATTTGCCTCCCAATTTCTAATCATTACTAAATTCCAATTCTTTATAGTTGAAGGCGACTTGAATGAATTAATTGTGAAAATTAGACTATCTCCAACACCGTTTAGGAAAAATTTGCATTCCAATTCTTTATAATTGAAGGCTACTTGAATGGACTAATCATGAGAATCACAGTCTGTAACTCCATCTTGGAAAAATTTGCAATTCAAATCTTTATAATTGAAGGCAGCTTGAGTGAATCAGGGTGGATCTACATGTTCAATTAAAGTGTTTGTAGATATCCCTAAAGATTGTAAAACAAGAAGATTTGTTAACAATATTTCGTCGGACTTCCCTTTTCATCGATAAAATTAATAAATTCGTGATCAATTATATATATATATATATATATATATATATATTATAAGTGGATACTTTAAAAATATTCTCAATCCCGCACTGGAATTAACTAATCATGAAAATCACACTATCCCCTACACCATCAAAGAAAAATTTGCAGTGAGACAATAACGCGTCTTGTTTGGAAAACCAAACACCGGAGCTTATGATTTCCAACGAACTAAAACTCTATTCAAACATGAAATTCACTTTCATATGAATCATGTATGGAGTATGAAATAACATTGCAAGGTCAAGCAAGTTAATTTTTCAAAAGAATTTTATTTCTATTTGGCCTAACCAATTCAGGCGAATATCAGTGTCATTAACATCACTCTCACAAAAGTGGCTGACATAATTTAAAAAAAAAAAAATCAATGAGGCAAGTACGCGTTTAAAACCAAGTCGAAGACATTGTTCATTGTTTTTCACAAAGTATATTTTGTTCACAAGGATTTTAACTTTTGAGGTCTTGGAACCTTTAGATCTCATAATCGAATTTCATCATATATGATTTAAGTCAACTTTTGCATTGTTTTAGATTGATTTGTTAATTTATTAATTTTTGTCTATGAATGTACTATTTATATATTAGTTTTTGGTACATTCATGATGTAAATGTAATTTTATCTTTAAAAATTTAATTTAAGAAATATTTTTTTAATATTATGATAATAGTGATAAATATTGATAATTTAATTTCAATTTTAATATTAATTAGGTAAAATTTTATAACTTTTGACATAGTTTTGATTTCAATTAATATCATGAATGGTTCTTAAAATATGATATTGAACTTTAAAAATTTTAACTAGTTTTAAGCCCGTGCAATGCTTGGGTAATAATCATATATATATATATATATATAATTTAACTATAATATAATTAATATATTAAAAAATATATAATATATTTAATGAATTTTTTATAAATTTTTTTTTAAATATACATATAAATATATATTTTTTTTATTTTAAATCAAACAAGTATTCTCGGCACAATTTTTTCAAAATATATAACCTATCTAAAATATTATGAAATGTTGCATTAAAATATAATTTTTTTAAATATTCTACAAAATTTCAATTATAGATAGTATTAGAAAATAAGCAAATAAATTGGTGGACAGTACCTAGAAAATTAAGTCAATTCTTATAAGCTAATAAAGTATATTATACAATTATTTAGTGGAAAAAGCTAATAAATTTATATGAACTGGAAAAAAAAAAAAAAACAGAATACAAAAAGCAAAATGGTAGTAAAAACTTTTAATTGATTAGGTAAAAATTATAAAAGTTAAGAAAAATATACTTTGAGTCCATTCAACATTTTATAATCTAAATGATGAACAAAATGATAAAGAAATTGAAACATAACATTTAATGAGATATGATTGGAAAGGAAAAAAATATTTTGAATTAAATCAAAATTATAAATTTGGTTTGGAAATGAGTTAATAAATAAAAAAGGTAAGAGTCATATTTCTAGTAAATTGCCATGATTTTAGGATAAATTGATTTCAACTATACATTTCATACTTTTAAAAAATAAATAGTCAAAAAAGTAAGATAAATAGATATTAAAAAAAATTAATGTAATTAATTCGGTAAAAAAATGAATGTTTAAACACCAATTTGCATTTGGTAGTAAATTTCTGTACAATTATATGGACTAAAATATAAAAATTGGAACAATTATGAAATTATCAAAACTAAAAAGAAATAACAAAGAATTTTAATTATATATATTTTGGGATGTAAAATTATTTTACTGATTTGAGTTGAAGAAATCCAAAAAGAGTGTGACTCCAGTGTGAATCAATATTTTTGTATTTCAATCACATCTTTAGCTACATCTTTTAATCCTAGAAAGATGATTGCAATAACAACACAATATAATTGTATAACATAAAAATAGTTGTTATCTAAAATAAATTCAATTAAAAATTGAGAAAATCAATGAAAAGCAATGATTATAGATTTAAAAATATACTATTAATAAATTCATAAAATTAGATAACATTATGCTTAAAATATCATAATAAAAGTACTTTTTAATTTGTTACAATATTGTTTGTATTTTATTTTTTCTAATAACTAATTAAACAAAAAGATATTTGTATTTTGTTTGTAATAAGTAATTAAACAAAAAACATTTTTGTAACTAAACTATTAAAGGCTAATGATTGGCCGATGTGATTTTTTACATCGGATGACATTCATCGTTACGTGACATTATTACATCATCTAATATATCATATAGTATTATCAATGTAACAATTACAAATTTTTAAAAAATTCAAATATTAAAATAAAGGATAAATAATAAATTTGGTCACTTGACTTTTCAAGAATTTTTATATTAATTAGTTAACTTTAAAAATCATAATTTAATCAACAACATTTGTGAAATTCATTAACAATATAGTTTCCATTATTAACATCTTATTCCCGACATGACATTACAATTTGGTCATTAATGTATGTAAAATTTGATATAATAAATTATTTTATTTTTTATTATTTGCATTGAAATATATAAAAATAATCTTTGAATAAATCTTTGAATTTTGTATAAAATTAAAATAAATCATCAATATTGCATGGAATTAAAATTATGAAATTTTTTATCATAAAATATGTGACAAAAATGATTACTTCTTATCGTGTGTAATCTAAACTCATATGTATTAAAACAAAAAAAGTTCCAACTTTGCCGTTGTTCAATGATGTTAAATAATCAATGGACTTCAAGCTTAATTAAATACACGTATAAGTTTTTTCAAAGGGATTTGTTGGGCCAAATTTTAAGGACTAATTAATTAAGGGCAGAAACCCAATTCTTCATTCATTTTGCACTCCTCAACCCATTCAAAACGATTAACACAAGAATTATAATGTGAGATAATTAATTATTTGATGATTTTAATAATTAATCTTAATTGAATATTTTTAATACATGCAAATATATCAATATAATTATATTTTGTTAATAATAATTCTATCAATTATGATAGTTCTAATAATGAAATAAAATTAAAATTGGAAATTAAATATGTTGAAAATGGTTATTCATATGCTATGTAATTTATATCACAAACATATTTGTTGGCCTAACTGATATATTTTTAAAAGATATTTATATTTTATTAATAATTAATGTGTGCATGTTAAAATTCATGTACATTATCATTGTTTATTTTACCAAGTTTTTCAATCGCAACATTTGATTCAATTATTAATAATAAAAATTACAATTTATATCATACTTTGTCCATGTTCATTTGAATGGTTATTTATAAGTATATTGTATTTGTAATATATATTGTATAGATTGTATATAAGATTTAAAATCAATCATGTTTACAATATTTCTAATAATAATTAATATTAATTAAATATATTTACTTTTGTTCACATTAATTATATTATTGTTGATATGATTTTCTTATTTATTCTTTTTTTAAGTGAAATATAAACTCTTACACAAACTTTTTACATTAGAATACAAAAAATCCTTTTCTTATAATTGCGATTAATCATGATAAATATTGTTTAGTCTTTGGTGCACAAAAAACAAAGGAAAAAAGAAAAGATATTGATTGGTTCATGTCTTAATGATTCGATTAGGAATTTTGGAGGAAACCACGAGGATGGAACATAATTTTTAATTTGTTGGTGCAATTGTGGAATGCTATGGAATTTGACATGATTTGATGGAAAAAAATTATTTATCCAAAATCCACCCAATGGCGATTATTCTCTAAAGTGCTCATTTGGAGTAAGGTGTTAGTCAAATATATATCATAGGAAATAAAAACTTTTTATGGCTATCGTTTTTTTTTTTTAATTAAAAAAGATTATCTCTATTTTTTAAGTAAAAAATAAAACATTAATCAATAAATCAAATATTCGTATGCTTCATATTATAACTAATAAAGCTATCATAAAATCAAAATATTATATAATTAATATGAATTAACAAATTAAGATGCATATTAGTAAAATTTTAAAAACGAATGATTTTTTCTGGATTGACGGTAACTCAAGGACACATCTAATTGCATTCAGGTTGCAAAACAAAAGAAGGATAAGAGAAAAACAACATGCATGAGCATCAATAGTCAATTCCACAATTCTAGGCTTGACAAGTCAAGTTCTCTTCTCTCTCTCTCTCTCTAATTATTACTAAATTCCAATTCTTATATCTGAAGACAACTTGAATGTGTGGAAACTCATTCAATGTTTTATATGTATTATAAATGGATACTTAAAAAAAATGTTAAATCTCGCATTAGAATTATCTAATCATGAAAATCACACGATCCCCCACACCATCAAGGAAAAATTTGCAAAACGACGATAACGCGTCTTGTTTAGTTATGACCCTTTATTTCTACTAGAGAAAAAACTACCTACAAAATGACCAGTGATTGAAACGTAGCATGTCTTCTATAACTTCATCTATTAATTATGGATCAGTGGCTATATCAGAACATTTGGCACATCAATGTGAATATTGGCTATTTAGTTATGACGCTTCATTTCTATTAGATAGAGAATAAGTTACCGAAAGGATTCACTTGAAACTAGAGATCTCCTCTATTACCTGATACAAATTTTCTGTCCCACCTTGGATGGTTTTCACTTTCAAATACAAAGGTCATTTTTTGTAAGAAACAGATAAGCTGAATAAGCTTTAACTCAGAAATCATATCCTTTTCTGAACTTTATTCTGGCAATCCATGCTTTCTTTTCCTAGTATCTTCTCAAATCATTGGCCTGAAAATTCAAACAATGAAGTTACTTCATTTATTAGAAACCATCAAGTTTTTTATATGCATAAAGTCAATTTGACCGGAATAGGGATGAGAATAAGGAAAAGAAAATCATGAGAAAATTACTGGATGCACATTTTCAAAACAAAGATTTTACCACTATATTTTCTAAAGATAAAATTAAATTAATTAAACAAGTTCACATAACAGTTTAAGAATAGCATTCACAACCCTTTCAAGTTGTTAAAAGTTTCTTTGTATTGCACTCGTGTTTTTGTTTAGTCAAGGTCTATTTGACATGGATATCAATCATATAGCAATAGAGCTTACAACAAACCATTTGTTTTTGTCTATATGGGAGTGCAGAAACAGAGAAACAAAAGATGATATCGGATTAAAGTTGATGAAAATAATAAAAGAAAGATTTCAAACTTTCTCGCTCTAGAGTTGTTAGGGACAATAAAATACCATCGAAGTTAGTTTGGAATTGTCGAGCTTGATACCTGGAACTGGAAGCTTTGTTCTTTTCTTTTCAGTTTTTTTTTTTCCTCTGGAATTGGAACCGGGAGTGTTTTATTTTTCTTTAAAGATGTAACTTTTAGTTTTGGCAGTTAAAGTGGTAGGTATAGTAATTGTTGTACATGTCATGGCTTGCATCAGATTCTTGCACTGCAAATAGTTGAGTTGAATCATTGATAATTGTTGATGTAATTCCTGGTCTGGTAGTCGAAAGTCTTACTGGAGGTTGAGAAGAGAGTATGAGTGACCTGTCACAGAGTAGAAAGTCAGGTGTGCCAAAGATGTTATTTTGAAGCATGCTTTGATACTCAAGTTAAGATAGTAAGATACACCGGAAGCAAGGAAATGAAAGAGAGCAGGAAGTAGTTATAGAGAGTAACAAGAGTTGAGCAGTGAATCACCTGACTGGTCTGGTTCTACCTTTTATACCTCCTGGTTGATGACATGGCTAATTGGGCTTCCATGCGTAAGACCTACTATGTGGCTACTAACATGACCACTTAGTATAACAATAATGAAGAGCTTAAAAGATAATAAGATTTTCATTAAGAATTTTTTTTGAATATATAATTTTTATTAATCTAACGAAAGGAGTAGACCAGCTACAAGTAAACAATAAGCTACAAAAACGTTACAAATGTCCTAGAATAAGCAAATAAAGCAAACTAAACAAAACAAATATGACTTTTGCAAAGTAATCAAACTAAACAACATTAAGGAACTAGTCCCCAATTCAGACACAATTTTTTTTTTTTTTTGCTAAGCCAGAAATTTATTAATAAAAACAGAATTACACAATAGGGTGAACAGCAGAACCCTATAACTCAGCAGTAAAACACCATCTTATAGACAGAACAGAAGACAAGCACAATACAACCAGACATACTGCCATTTATCTTAGGCGATCAAAACAGAAAGAACTGAGACACAAGTACCGTAACACCAGGACAAAAACATTCAGACACAATTTCTGTTGTGTAAGAGAAAGAGTGGAACAGGAGACTGCAATCCTGTCATTGAATCTAAACCAAAAGGAATTTCTGATAGCCGAAACAACAGCTTCTATATCTCTGGATGGCCTGCCAAACATCCTTTGCTTGTGCTCCTGCCAAATAACACACACATATGAGCATCCGAAGCCAATCTAATTAAGGACAATAGATGCCAAAGCTTTGCTTTGCTCTTAAGATGGCTTACAGACCAATATAACTCAAAATACCAGTCACCCACATGTTTTGTACAAGTTACTAACTTGGAAACTCATGATTGTCATTTGTAAAATGAGGTTAGGAAATTCAAAAGACATATCCTAGTTTGCGGGCAATTTTTGGTTTTAGTTTTAAAAGCAATGCCAAGTTTAAAAAGGGAATGAGATGCCCAAAGTTGAAACCTTCTTGAATTAAATTTCGAATGCATTTACTTTAGTGTAGATATAGATATCACACTTATAATGCAAGAGAGTATTTAAATAATTTTATTAGTTTAGGCAATTAACTACAGCTCAAAGAATCAACAAGAAAACTTTTGAGTTATTAAGTATTAGAATGCTTACCTAATGACTTTGAAACTTGACTTTTGATAGAGTCACGTAGAAGATCTTCTCCATTTTCGATTCCGATTCCATGGAAACCTATCCATCCATTTGTTTCCCATTTCATTTAGCACTGTATATCCAATACATAACCCAATCACCAAACCACATCCATACCCAAACAATACGATTTTCCAAACAGATATACCAGCTCCCCATGAATCTTCATCTTTCTTAGGGGTTGGCATTCCAAGACCAACTTCATTGCATTTCATTGTCAAAGGTGGCCCACACAATCTTGGGTTCCCTTTGTAAGAATCGTTTGAAAATGTATCGAATTGGTAGCTTTGTGGTATGCTTCCTTCAAGTTGGTTGTAAGAGAGATTCAGTACTTCAAGAAAAGTTAGGCTTGTAAGCTGTGGAGGAATCTTTCCGGAGAGTTTGTTCTGGGAGAGGTCCAACGATTCAAGCTCAGTTAAATTTCCAAGTACTAAGGGAATTGGGCCAATGAAGCTGTTGTAGGACAGGTTTAGCATTTTGAGTGACTTGAGGTTTTGTATTTCTTCCCGTATTCTCCCATGGAAACTATTATTGGAAAGGTCAAGACAAGCAAAGATTGTTAAGATTTTCTCATAAAAAATTACAAACCCTTTATTCACAATTGTCACAGAGTCCTGGTAGTAATAATCTCCAATATAATCTGGCTTAGCTTTATTGCCATCAATCATCATCTTCATTGCCTTCAAAGATTGAAAAAATCCAATAGGTAACTCACCTGAAAAGTTATTAGAAGCAATCAATCATCATCTTCATTGCCTTCAAAGATTGAAAAAATCAAATAAGTAACTCACCTGAAAAGTTATTAGAAGCAAGGTCCAATATGTGTAACTCTGGAAAAACAGTTTCATCCTTAGAAATTTTAATCGGACCATAAAATCTATTTGCTCTTAGTACAAGAACCTTCAAAGAAGGCAATTTCACCAACCAAAAAGGAAATGTGTCTTGTATCATATTTGTTCCAAAATCCAAAACTTCAAGGCTTTTGCAATAGGCTAATGACCTCGGCAAATTTCCTTCCAATTTATTCCCACCAATTTTGAGTGACCTTAATTGAGTGGCTTGAAAGAAATCAATTGGTAACTGACCAGAAAAATTATTGAAAGCAATGTCTAGTACATCCAAGTCTTGAAAATTATTTTTCACATGTTTAATTGGACCATAAAACCTATTTGCTCGCAATATAAGAACAACCAACCAAGGCAATTTTCCCAACCATGAAGGGAATGTGTCATACAGATTATTGTTTCCAATGTTTAAAACTTGGAGTATTGTGCAATTGGCCAATGACCTTGGCAACTTCCCTTCCAATTTATTATGATTGAGTTGAAGCAAATTTAATTGGGTTGCTTTTGCAAAATCTGGCATGCTGCCACTGAAATTATTTTTTTGTAGATCCAAATCGCTGAGAGAACTGATATTGCCCAAACAACTTGGGATTGGCCCGCTTAATTTGTTATAGGATGCATTAAATCTCTGAAGATGACTCAAATTGCAAACAGGTCTTGGTAAGGAGTCTTGTGAAGAGTTTAGAGATTGGTTTAGTGAAAATTGGTCCAAAGATGAGAGAGAATTGTTAGAAAGATCTAGATATCTCAAACTTTTCTTCCACACCCAGTTTGGTACTGCACCACTTATTTTGTTATTTGAAAGGTCAAGAACTTCTAAACTATTTTGACTCTTTAAAAGCTCTGGAAACATACTTAGGTTACAGAATCGTAAACGCAAGTAACTCAACATTGGAAAAGAGGAGTTTGCATCACCAAAAGGAAACTCTGTTGAAAAATCAATTGCATTGAAAGAAAGGTCTAACCATACAAGGGTGGTCTTCCATAACCAATTAGGCACAAAACCATGGATTCGGTTGTTAGAAAGATCTAGAAAAACCAACTTGTCTTGAGTTTTGATGAATTCTGGAAATTCAGTAAGGTTACATGAATTTAGGTCTAGCTCCTCTAATTGGGGAAAAGCAAGGCTTGTGATGTTGCTTTCAATTGATAAGCTCGTATTGGGAAGGTCAAGAAGCCTTAAGTTCTTGAGTTGGGAGAACATGTCAAGCTTCATGAAACTAAAGCTATTGTAGCCTAAAGACAGTGTTTCAATCAAGGAGGAAGATGCATTGAGAAACTCATCAATTTCACCAAACAATTGATTTCCACTAAGATCCAAGGCCTGCAATGATGGGAGAGTAAATAAAGAAGAATGTATTGATCCAGAGAGGTTGTTCCCCGATAAAAAAAGATATGCAAGATTTGGACCTCCGGATCTATGAAATGCAGGGATAAAACCATGGAAATTGTTATAGGATAGATCCAGTTTCACAAGGTTAGTAAGATTTGCAATTGATGATGGAATTTGTCCAAAGAACTCGCAACCATTGAGATCTAAATTTGTCAAGAACTTGAGATTACCAATTGTTTCTGGCAGTTTTCCACTGAAATTTGTATAAGAAATCGTTAAGATCCGTAAAGCATTGTTTAATGGAAATTCTGGCAACTGACCTCCAAGAGCATAATTATCTGAAATGTCAATGCTTTCTATTTTTGGCAACAGAAAATTTTCTGTTGGAAAATGCCCACTCAAATTGCAATTCACTAAACTGAGAGAAACCAAATGAGAAGAAATTTCCAAGAAATTGGAAGGCAAATAAGAGATCGGATTCCCACCAAGGAAAAGTTTGGAAAGAAAAGGAAGTTTTGAGAGTGAAGAACAAAATGGCCCTGTCAAACCACAATTCAACAGACTTAACACATGCAGGTTGGGAAGTACGATGGATGTGGCTTCACACCATTTAGTACTTTGAGTTGAAATGTTCACACTATCCAAGTAGAGCTCTGTAAGAGGTCTCAAATTTTGGATTAATGTCTTGAAGTTTGGGTTTTCTAGTTTCAGAGGCTGATAAAGGTTGAAAGGAACATCGTACCAGAAATTTGGATCAAGAATTTGGTAATTGTGTAGATAGCAAGAATCTTGATGAGATAGATCAAGAGAGACTAACCTTGTTAAATATGAAATCCCCACTGGAATTTGGCCATGGAAACATGAGTTTAAAAGATTAAGATGAGTTAAATTTGGGAGTCTATCAAACTCATATTGAAACAGAGTGGTATTAAAATTGTTTGCAGCAAGATTAAGGCGTTGAAGATGATGGAGATTGAAAATGAAGTGAAGGCTTCCTGAAAGATTTTTGTAACTGAGATCAATCCTAATCACATGACCAAGAGCATCGCATGTAATTCCTTTCCAAGGGCAACAATCAGTGTTGAGATCCCAAAGCTTAACTTTGGAAGAGAAAGTAAAATTGGGGGCATAGTAAAGATCATGGTGCAGTTGCAACAGAACAGCTCTCTGGTCATCAAGGCATTGGTTTTGGAGATAAGCATGACAAAGGGAAAAAGATAGCACAAGAGATGAGAAGCATGAGAAGAGAAATAAGGTAGGCAAAAAGAGTGGAATTAGGATATGAAGATTCTTCATGTTTTTTTAGCTCTCTAAAAAAAATGAAAGAAGGATTGAGGTGTTTGAGATTTGCATACACAATATTTATAGACAAGTACTTCACATTACGTACTGTTATTGCAACTATCTTCAGTCCTTGATCTTAAGAGATAGGTTCAAATGCATTTTTTCAACCACGTGTTTGTGCAAATCATGAGTTTGAGCTTTTTTTTCTTTAAGAGTTGAATCAAAATAGATGGAAGACAGATATATTCATCGTTTGTCCTTTTTGAATTTTAAAGAATGAATAATGGGTTTCAATGGTGATAAGGCTCCTAGTTTTGCTTTTGTAAACTAATCTTTATTACTACATCTTTACGTAATTATACTTATCTTTTCAAATGTCTTCTTTTTTTTTTTTTATTGTTTACATCAGGAGTATAAAGCCCTAGTACAAGTATATTTCAAAATCATTTTGATTTTTTATTACATTTGTATATTTAAAACCTCAAATATAAATTTTATATAGTAAATTTATGTTTTTAATAAAAAATACACTCATAATAAATAGAAATCAGAAACGCCAACAAAATTTTGAAAAAAATAAAAAGAACATTAGAAAAATTTGTCTATAATATCAAATACACTCATACTTTATATTGTTTTAAACTGAATAAATTTTATAATCGAAAAAAAAAAGAAATTAACCAGCGAGATTAGATAATTTTCTCTCTTTTTAATCCTCCAGTTAATTGATGCTTTTGGTTTTTATTTTTTAATAAATGAATTGAAAACAAAAAAAAAAATAGTAAAAGAAAAAAATATACAAACCAAATGAAATCTAAATTATATTTTCAGTTGAATCTCAAGAATGTAATAATTAATCATCTTAAATAATTAGCAATTATTCACTTGGTGGAATCTTATCTATAAGATTTGAGAAAGTACAATGAAAGAGTCAAAATGTTGATCGTGGTATTCAATAGATACCTAAATTTTCAATTATTTGGAAATAATAGGATCTACATATCCAATTATTTGAAAATAAAAGTATCAAAGAAAAAGTTTAGGATTTGAAAATTGTCTTTTTTTTTTTAAAGTCCTTGAATCAATGGAAATTATACTTTATAGAGATCCGTTTTTTAATGTTAAAGCTTCTAGATGTGTATTTCTAATAAGTTATATAAATTACCGATTTTTCGTATCCGGATGAAGAGAAAAAAAGGATAGTGTATCTAGATTCATCCATCATAAAATTATACTTTATAAAAAAAAATTGATTTTTTATTTTGGACTCAAAAAAAATGATAGTATAAGATTTTTTTATTGGTTTTAAATTTTCTACTTGCTTTATACTTTTAAGTCTTCTCATCATGCAAATGTTTAAGTCTTCTTACCCCAACATTACTCTATGAAAAATAATCTTCTTAGCAATTTGTTTAATTCAAGTTTGTCATTTAAAAAAGACAAAACAAACAACAATTTTCTCAATTGAAATTGTCTTTTGTCTTTTAATTAAATTGACATACTGAGACTGGATTTTAAGTATATTAATTATTATTTTTATATTTTGGTCTTTTTAATAACTTAGACTAAAGCAATTGCCAATATTATTATTTTTGTGAAGTAAAGATGAGGCAAAAAGACTAACACATTTGCATGCTTAATGCCAAGACTAAGTATAAAGCAAAGATTAAGACTTCAACCAATACATTACCATAGTATCTATCATTTTCTTTCTTATTCCACCATTATAAAATCACAATTTCCAAAATAAACAAGTTTAAGAAGTGAGAGAATGAATGTGTTCTTTAGATTTTTTTTTTTTTCAAACTTTTCAGAAAAAATAAAACACAGATTTTGAATTTGTTGATTTTTTTTGGCCAATCAATTTGTTGATTAAACAATCTTTTCTCATTATTTTGTTCCTAATGTACTATTAGATTTCATGGTATGTGCATTTTTTATTGCTTCAATTTTTTATGATTAATATATTTTAAAGAGATCCTCTAGTTTAAAATTTCAATGATCCAATAACTATGTAGTCTATTAGTAAAATACTAAACTTTTAGTTTCAATAGTTTAAAGTTCAAATTTTGACAATCTCACATTAAAAAAAAAACAATCTTCTAGTTTCACAAATTTCATGCATACGAGATAATTTTTTATATTTCAATTTCTTCACATACAATTAATAGAGTTTTTAAATTTTATAAATGATATTAGCATCTCATACTTTTGTAACATATTTTCTTTTAACTATTTTTTTCCAAACCAAATTTATCTTTTTTAACTTATCAGAAATGAAAATCCAGTAAGTTATATAACTTATCAAAAATGTATATTCAAAAGTTCTAAAATTAAAACAAGATGGGTAAATAAGTAATATCACTTAAAAAATTTTTTAAAAAAAAAGTAAATGTAGAGAAAAAAAATGATGGTGTATCTAGAATCACCCATCACAAAATTATACTTTATAAAAAAATTGATATTCTAATTTTGGAATCACAAAGAAAATGATAGTATGAGATTTTTTATTGGTGTTTAGTTTTTTCTTTGCTTTATACTTTTAAGTCTTCCCATCATGCAACTATTAAGTTTTCTTTCCCATTATTACTCTGTGAAAAATAATATTCTTAATAATTTGCTTAAGTCAAGTTTGTCTTTTAAAAAAGATAAAAAAAAACATAGCAATTTTCTCAATGGAGATTGTCTTTTGTCTTCCAGTTAAATTGGTACACTAAAAATGGATTTTAAGTATATTAATTATTATTGTTATATTTTAGTCTTTTTAATGACTTAGATTGGAGCAATTGCTAAGATTATTATTTTTGTAAAGTAAGGATGGGCATAAAAAAACTAACACATTTGCATGCTTGTTGCCAAAACTAAGTATAAAGCAGAGTCTAAGACTTAAACCAATACATTCCTATAGTATCTATCATTTTGTTTCTTATTCCACTATTAAAAAATTACAATTTTCAAAATAGACAAGTTTGATAAGTGAGAATGAATATGTTCAGTGAGAATGAATATGTTCTGTAGATTTTTTTTTTCAAACTTTTTAGCAAAAGTAAAACACGAGTTTTTAATTTGTTGATTTTTTTGGCCAATTAATTTGTTGATTAAGCAACTTCTTTTTCATGCTTTTGTTCCTAATGTATTATTTGATTTCAGAGTATGTGCATTTTTTTTTTAGTTGTTATTGTTAATATATTTTAAAGAGATCCTCTTATTTAAAAATTCAATGAGCCAATAACCATATAATCTGTTAATAAATGCTTAACTCTTAGTTTTAATAGTTTAAAGTTTAAACCCTAGCAACCTCATATTAAAAAAAATCTTCTAATTTAAAAAATTTCTTGTATACAAGATAATTTATATAGAGTTTTAAATTTTATAAACATTATTAAATCCCACACTTTCTATAAGATTTTTTTTAACTATTTTTTTCAAACCTAAATGTAACATTTTTCAATTTATCAGATATGAAAATTCATTAAGTTATATAACTTAAGAAATACATATCTAGAAGCTTTAAAATTAAAATGAGATGAGTAGATAAGTAATTTCACTTAAAAGTTAAAAAAAAAAAAGAGTGGACATAAAGAAAAATATGATGGTGTATTTAGAATCATCCATCACAAAATTATACTTCATAAAAAAATTGATATTCTAATTTTGGACTAAAAAAAAAATGATAGTATGAGATTTTTTTATTGGTATTTAGTCTTTTCTTTACTTTATACTTTTAGGCCTTCCCATCATGCAAATGTCTAAGTCTTCTTGCCCCATCATTACTCTGTAAAGAATAATCTTCTTAGCAATTTACTTAAATCAAGTTTGTCTCTTAAAAAAGATAAAAAAACATAACAATTTTTTTAATGGTGGTTGTCTTTTGTTTTTTAATTAAATTAGGAGACTATGAAAGGATTTTAAGTATATTAATTATTATTGTTATACTTTAGTCTTTTTAATGATTTAGACTGAAGCAATTGTTAAAATTATTATTTTTGTGAAGTAAAGATGGAGGCAAAAAGACTAACACATTTGCGTGTTTGATGCCAAGGCTAAGTATAAAGCAAAGACTATGATTTAGACCAATGCATTCCTATACTATCTATCATTTTCTTTCTTATTCCATCATTATAAAATCACAATTTTCAAAATAGACAAGTTTGACAAGTGGGAATGAATGTTTCTTTAGATTTTTTTTTTTCAAACTTTTCAACAAAAATAAAAGACAAGTTTTAATTTTTTTTTTTTTTTTGCCAATCAATTTGTTGATTAAGCAACTTCTTTCTCATGCTTTTGTTCCTAATGTACTATTAAATCTCATGGTATGTGCATTTTTTTTATTTTTTAGTTTTTAATTGTTAATATATTTTAAAAAGATTCTCTAATTTAAAATTAAATGAACAAATAACCATGTAGTTTGTTAGTAAAATGTTTAGCTCTTAATTTCAATAGTTTAAAATTTAAATCCTAATAACCTCACATACAAAAAAAAAGGATAATTTTCTAATTTCAAAAATTTCATGTATACGAGATAATTTATATATATATATATATATATATATATATATACTTGGGTTTCATCATGTATGATTAATAAAGATTTTAAATTTTATAAATGGTATTAGAATCTCATACTTTATGCAGGACATTTTCTCTTAACTATTTTTTTTGCAAACCTAAATGTAACTTCTAACTTACCATATATGAAAATCCAATAAATTTTATCTAGATGCTTTAAAATTAAAATGAGATAGGTAAATAAGTAATTTTACTTAAAAATAAAAAAAAATGATGATATATTTAGAATCACCCATCACCAAATTATACTTTATAAAAAAAATTGACATTTTAATTTTGGACTCATAAAGAAAATGATAGTATGAGATCTTTTTATTGGTATTTAAGCTTTTCTTTGTTTTATACTTTTAAATCTTCCCATCATGCAAATGTCTAAGTCTTCTTGCCGCATCATTACTATGTGAAAATAATCTTCTTATCAATTTGCTTAAGTCAAGTCTGCCTTTTAAAAAAGACAAAAAAAAAATAATTTTCTCAATGAAAGTTATCTTTTGTCTTCTAGTTAAATTGGCACACAAGGAATGGATTTTAAGTATATTAATTATTATTGTTATATTTTAGTCTTTTTAATGACTTAAACTGAAGCAACTACTAAGATTATTTTTGTGAAGTAAAGATGGGGTAAAAACGATTGATACATTTGCATGCTTGATGCCAAAACTAAGTGTAGAGCAAAGACTAACACTTGGACCAATACATTCCCATAGTATCTATCATTTTCTTTCTTATTCCACCATTATAAAATCACAATTTTCAAAATAGACAAGTTTGAAAAGTGAGAATGAATATATTTTGTAGATTTTTTTTCAAACCTTTCAAAAAAAATAAAACAAAGGTTTTTAATTTGTTGATTTTTTTTTTTACCAATCAATTTATTGATTAAGCAACTTCTTTATCATGCTTTTGTTCCTAATGTACTATTAAATTTCATGGTATGTGCATTTTTTTAGTTTTTTATTATTAATATATTTTAAAGAGATCCTCTGATTTAAAAATTCAATAAGCTAATAACCATATAGTTTATTAGTAAAATGCTAAACTCTTAGTTTCAATAGTTTAAAATTCAAATCCTGACAATTTCATTATAAAAAAAAATTAAAAAAAAAAAAGACAATCTTCAAATGAAAAAAATTTAATGTATACAAGATAATTTATGTATATATTTTAATTTCTTCACATATGATTAATAAAGTTTTTAATTTTATAAATAGTATTAAAATCTCATACTTTTTATAAGATATTTTCTCTTAACTATTTTTTCTCAAACCTAAATGTAACTTTTTCTAACTTACTAGATATGAAAATTCTATAAGTTACATAACTCATCAGAAATCCATATTTAGAAGTTTTAAAATTAAAACAAGATGAGCAAATAGGTAATTTCACTTAAAAATTTTTTAAAAAAGGTGGATGTAGAGAAAAAATGATGGTATATTTAGAATCACCCACCACAAAATTATACTTTTCAAACAAAATTGATATTCTAATTTTGGACTAACAAAGAAAATGATAGTATGAGATTTTTTATATTGGTATTTAGTCTTTTCTTTACTTTATATTTTTAAGTCTTCCCATCATGCAAATGTCTAAGTCTTCTTACCCCATCATTACTTCGTGAAAAATAATCTTCTTAGCAGTTTGCTTAAGTCAAGTCTATCTTTTAAAAAAACAAAAAAAAAATAATTTTCTCAATGATGGGTGTCTTTTGTCTACCAATTAAATTGGCAGATCAGGAATGGATTTTAATTATATTAATTAATATTGTTATATTTTAGTCTTTTCAATAACTTAGACCGAAGCAATTGCTAACATCATTATTTTTTTAAAGTAAAAATGGGGGTGAAAAGATTGACACATTTGCATGATTAATGCCAAGACTAAGTATGAAGCAAAGACTATGATTTAAACCCATGCATTCTGATGGGATCTATCTTTTTCTTTCTCATTCCACCATTATAAAATTTCAATTTCCAAAATAGACAAGTTTGAGAAATGGGAGTGAATGTGTTCTTTAGATTTTTTTTTTTCAAACTTTTTAGCAAAAATAAAAGACAGGTTTTTAATTTGTTGATTTTTTTTTCTAATCAATTTGTTAATTAAGCAACTTCTTTCTCATGCTTTTGTTCCTAATGTACTACTAGATTTCATGGTATGTGCATTTTTTATTTTTTAGTTTTTTATTATTAATATATTTTAAAGAGATTTTTTTATTTAAAATTAAATGAGCAAATAACCATGTAGTTTGTTAGTAAAATGTTGAACTCTTAATTTCAATAGTTTAAAGTTCAAATCCTAATAACCTCACATACAAATAAAAGGACAATTTTCTATTTTCACAAATTTCATGTATACGAGATAATTTATATATATATATATATATATATTTCAATTTCATCATTTATGATTAATAGAGATTTTAAATTTTATAAATGGTATTAGAATCTCATACTTTATGCAATATATTTTCTCTTAATTATTTTTTTTCCAAACCTAAATGTAACTTTTTTTTAACTTCCCGGATATGAAAATCCAATAAGTTATATCTAGATGCTTTAAAATTAAAACAAGATGGGTAAATAAGTAATTTCACTTAAAAATTAAAAAAAAATTGATATAGAGAAAAAATGATGGTATATTTAGAATCACCCATCACAAAATAATACTTTATAAAAAAATTAATATTTTAATTTTGGACTCACAAAAAAAATGATAGTATGAGATCTTTTTATTGGTATTTAATCTTTTCTTTGTTTTATACTTTTAAGTCTTCCCATCATGCAAATGTCTAAGTCTTCTTGCCCCATCATTACTTTGTGAAAATAATTTTCTTAGCAATTTGCTTAAGTCAAGTCTACTTTTAAAAAAGACAAAAAAGAAAAAAACAACAATTTTCTCAATGAAAGTTGTCTTTTGGCTTCTAGTTAAATTGACACACAAGGGATGGATTTTAAGTATATTAATTATTATTGTTTATATTTTAATCTTTTTAATGACTTAGACTGAAGCAACTGCTAAGATTATTTTTGTGAAGTAAAGATGGGGGCAAAAATATTGACACATTTGTATGCTTGATGCCAAAACTAAGTATAGAGCAAAGACTAACACTTGGACCAATACATTCCCATAATATCTATCATTTTCTTTCTTATTCCACCATTATAAAATCATAATTTTCAAAATAGACAAGTTTGAGAAGTGAGAATGAATATATTATGTAGATTTTCTTTTCAAACCTTTCAACAAAAATAAAACACAGATTTTTAATTTGTTGATTTTTTTTTTGCCAATCAATTTGTTGATTAAGCAACTTCTTTCTTATGTTTTTGATCCTAATGTACTATTAGATTTTATGGTATGTGCATTTTTTTTGTTTTTTATTGTTAATACATTTTAAAGATATCCTTTAATTTAAAAATTCAATAAGCTAATAACCATATAGTCTATTAGTAAAATGCTAAATTCTTAGTTTTAGTAGTTTAAAATTCAAATCTTGACGATCTTGCTAAAAAAAATTAAAAAAAAAAAATACAATCTTCAAATGAAAAAATTTCATGTATACAAAATAATTTACATGTATTTTAATTTCTTCACATATGATTAATAGAATTTTTAAATTTTATAAATAGTATTAAAATCTCATACTTTTTATAAGATATCTTCTTTTAACTATTTTTTTTTCAAACTTGAATGTAACTTTTTCTAATTTACCGGATATGAAAATTTTGTAAGTTATATAACTTATCAAAAATGCATATTTAGAAGTTTTAAAATTAACACAAAATGAGTGAATAAGTAATTTCACTTAAAAAATTTTTGAACAAGGTGGATGTAGAGAAAAAATGATGGTTTAGAATTACCCATCACAAAATTATACTTTACAAAAAAATTGATATTCTAATTTTGGATTAACAAAGAAAATGATAGTATGAGATTTTTTTTATTGGTTTTTAGTCTTGTCTTTACTTTATACTTTTAAGTCTTCCCATCATGCAAATGTCTAAGTCTTCTTGCCCCATCGTTACTCTGTGAAAAATAATTTTTTTTAGTAGTTTGTTTAAGTAAGTCTATCTTTTAAAAAAGACAAAAATAATAATTTTCTCAATAATGGTTGTCTTTTGTCTTCCAATTAAATTGGCAGACTAAGAATAGTAAGTATATTAATTAATATTGTTATATTTTAGCCTTTTCAATGATTTAGATTGAAGCAATTGCTAACATCATTTTTTTTTTTGAAGAAAAAATGGAAGCAATGCCAAGACTAAGTATGAAGCAAGGACTATGATTTAGACCCATGCATTCGATAGGATCTATCTTTTTCTTTCTTATTCCACCATTACAAAATCACAATTTCCAAAATAGACAAGTTTGAGAAGTAGGAATGAATGTGTTCTTTAGATTTTTTTTTCAAACTTTTGAGCAAAAATAAGAAACAAGTTTTCAATTCGTTGATTTTTTTGGCCAATCAATTTGTTGATTAAGCAACTTGTTTCTCATGCTTTTGTTCTTAGTGTACTATTAGATTTCATTGTATATGCATCTTTTTAGTTTTTTATTGCTAATATATTTTAAAGAGATCCTTTGATTTAAAAATTCAATAAATCAATAATCATGTAATTTGTTAGTAAAATACAAAACTCTTAGTTTCAATATTTTAAGTCTAAATCCTAACAACCTCACATAATAAAAAAAAAAAGACAATATTCTTCTTTTGCAAATTTCATATATATGAAATAATTTTTATATATTTTGATTTCTTCACATATGTTTAATAGAACTTTTAAATTTTATAAACAATATTAAAAAATTATCACATATCTTAATTTTTTTAATATAATTTTTTAATATATTTGTAAAAGGGTTTGTGACAGCCCTCTGACTTGTATAATCTAAAAACTCCACTAACTGATTGCTTTTTCCAAGTTATATGATGCAACAAATACTAACCAAGTCAATTAATAATTTAATTGTTTGACAAATTTGAAGGTAAAATGAATGAAAATTTTGCAACCAATAATGAAAATGCTTTTATTCCCATAAACAAACCAGATGAAATAGATTGAGTTGAAGAATGAACTATTTTGGGGCAAGATATCAGTAGCATCTGGATTTCTTAAGCATCATAACATCAAGAAAATCTGACTAGAACACCTTTACATTATGGCAAAATTTCAAAGAAAAATCGCTATCTTCTCAATTTCATTCCTTCTCTCTCTTCTCCAAAATTACAAATTATCTACATCAAGTTGCATATTTACATAAGATGTTGGTATATATCTTTCCAAAAAAAAAAGAAGTAGAATGAAGTCAAAAAATAAAACCAACCCTGAAACCTTAAAAAGTCGGTATATTTCCACCTCTATGTTGTTTGACAGTGTTCAATGTCCAATATTATTAACATCAGCACCACCTCTGTATTTCATCCTTCAAAAATCTGAAAATCTTTAGATAAGTAGGCTTCAAGTGAATCTATTAGCCATCATTTGCATCAACAAACCTAAGATTCACTGATGTTGTTAGCTGCCATATTCAAAGCAAACTCGATACATACTGGCATTTCTAGAACACGGTCAAGAAGTCTGGTAAGTTCCCTATGAACATGAATAAAACGTATATATTTTACTAGAAAGGAAAAGCAAAAGGTAAAAAATATATATATCATAACTGATGTAAACAGAAAAAATAATTAAAATATAATATCAATTATAACACAATTAGTATACATAGAAGTAGAATCATGTTGTTAATCATAAAAAATTTACATATTTTGTGTATAACTCTTCACAATTTTATTGCTTATGGAAATGCAATTTTTGCTTTTTTACTTTCGGAAGCAAAAAGCAAATAGCAAAAACCCAATCAAACAGACTCTAAATAAGGCAAAACAACTACGAATTTCATATGGTTTGCTAATGCATCAATTTTGCACAAGTAATTTTATGTTCTTGGTGGTTCCCTTTTTAGTTTTATTTGTTTCTGGTCATTAAGTTATACTCTAATTTTATTGAATTTAATTTTTAGAAACTTTTTAGAAATGATTTATGTATGCACAGTACTTGAAATTTACATTTTATTTCGCAATTACACAATTTTTTATAGAAACATCCTATGTAGCATATTTTTTAAACCTATGTTTATGTATACCATATACAGACATACATACATCCATATACACTAAAATAAGTGCTATTTTTATCTCTCCCAAACCCCCTCTCCCTCTAAAAAAGGGGGTAAAACAAGACTTACACAAGAAATCAAAACTTTAATAAAACTTTAACACTTGAAAGTTGAACCTAAAAATCAGCAGCTTGAACATGGTGTTAAGTATGCTTGTAATCCACTATAACAACCAACGCTCTAAAATGCAATTTCAAAGGCTAAAGAGGAAGGAGAGGAATAGTGGGGGCAAAGGTAAAATGGGCGAGAAGAAGATCAAATTCTACCATAAGCAAACCGATAAAATACCGAGACCTAGGAGGTGAACAAAGACAGGGCAAAAGATCTTTGCAGAATATGGATGCCACAAAGAAAAGATCAGAATTTAAACACCTTTTCAGATAAACATTCAATTCCCAACTTGCATCAAGAACCTTTTAGGTCATATATTAATTTATTTTGAAAACAGAAAACACAGACGGAACTTATCTAGACCAAGATACTTGAAAGCAAAGAAATGCAAATCCCAAAAACTCGCTCCATTCAATTGTTGGAAAATGCAAAATATACAATTAAACAAATGATGATTGCAAGCTAGAAGTAGAACTCCATAAAAGGTAACACTTTCCACCCAACTATTTCATTTTATTTTTATTTCCCTTTTTCAACCACCCTCCCATTCTTCCCCATAATAGCAAGAGATTCAAACTGCAATAATCATTCTTTTGCAGCAAATTTAACAGCTAGCAATCGAATGACAAAATTGACAATTATGTACAGTAATAGTCAAAGAAAATACTTCTTGGCAATACTCGATATTCCTTTTCACATAGTAGCTCAATTTAAATCATAAAAATAAATGAAATATGGGTAAAACAGAACAGAACCAATATACAATAAAGCCTGAGAAACACAAATAAGAAAAAAAAATTATGCTTAGCAAAAAATAGAATCTTTCTGCACAGTGAAAGCCTAAAAAAGATCAAAGAAAAAAGAAATTAAAAAAAAAAAATCAAATACTCTGCCTTTGCCAATATGGGGTTCCAAAAATTAGCTGCAATTACTCCAGCTCTCGAATTACAGTGTCACTGTAAAAATAGGAGATAAAATCAATTAAAAAAATTTTTACAGTAAAAAAAAAATTAAGATTGAAAATAAAACTGGGCATGAGGAAGTTTTTACCAGGAAAATGAAAAAGGAGAGGAAAATTTGATTAAAACGCCCTAACTTTAAACCCTTTTGACAACATTTTCTTTTAATTTTGCTTTTCTCAGTTAATTGCTTTGCGTATTTTTCTTCAATCACTTTATGATTCACAACAATTGCCAAATTCGGAACCCATCATTGTATTTTTAGTGCAAGAAGTCAAGGGAAGCCCGATTCGGTATTAATGGGCCGAGCCCATGTAAAAAAACCAGGTCTTTTGACCCAATAGGCTTATCAATACCTATTCCTGTAATTAATTTTGCTCTTTTTGGTTGATTATTAATTTTATTTATATGTATGAATATTTTTTACTTTTTTTTTTCTGAAAAACAAAAATTATTAAAGCCCTAAATTCTTATTTTTTTTTCGAGGTATTAGTTTTTCTTTCCTCAATGATTGTTTCTTAATTTTTGTTGTTTGATCAATGAAAGGGGAATTTTTTTGTTAATTAAATTTGTGTTTAGAAATTTGAATTCAAAAGAAATGGATATAAATTTCAAATATTAATATAAATTTTTTAAAAAAATTAAAATAAAATATGATTATACTTAAATCCATGACTTCTTTATACATAAAAAGTGTGCCATCTGTTGTGCATTATGTTGGTTTTTTTTTTTTTTTTTTTTTATAATGGAAAGGCTAATAAATATTGTGTTAGATCACACTTTTTTTTTCAATAACAATTCGGACAAGAAGTGAAATTAATTTTCGTGAAATTAAAAATAATGATAATAGTAAAATTAATTATTGTAGTGGTGAGATTAGATATGATAGCATAGAAATTAAAATTAATAATAAAACATGTGAGATACAAATATATAGATGGTAATGAATCCATATTTTGGCCCGAATTCTTTCGCACTGAATTTGTGATGGCATCTAAAAGGTACTAAATAGTTTCTTTAGAGATGATCTAATGTTAGGTAAGCAACAGATTATTCTTAACCCAACAGCTAACATAACATGCTATTATTTCTTACTTTTTCATTTTTTAAATATTGAACAATTTGAACATACATCAACTTCATTGTCTTTGAGATTTATTTATATTTTTTAAGGAAATTGAAGCTACTATTTCAGTTTTTATTTAGTTCCTCACCAGTCACCAAGTTTTTGCTTTACCATGCCAAGCTTATCTTTACTTCAAAAACATCCTGTCCAATATTGAAGATAGTGATCCTGTCCAATGTAGTTTCTTGATACCCACTAGCTTCTCCCAATCATTTTCTTGCTGCCAGGTTACACGAAATAAAAGCTTCAAAATCTGCTTGGTTGAGAAACAGGTATGGCAATTGACTGTTATATCTTTTATCTCCAATCATCTAGAATTTATATATATGTTTTTATTTTATCTCTGCAGTTTAATCCTGCATTATTTCATTTGACTATTGGAGCTCTCATAAAATGACTTTTCTTTACAGTGATTCAGGTTTATCAGGAGAAAGGGATGAAAGACAAGGAGAGATATAGAAGTGAAATGTTGGAATACAGATCTTTGGAATGTCTTTGAAGTATGATTCTATTTTCTGAATAGTTGCAGTAGGCGCATTTCATTTTTGGTATGAAGTTATTAAGGCTTTTTTTCTCTTATTTTATGAAGTAAGGAGGTAATTAATATGTGTTTGCTTATCATTACTTGTTAATTTTCAATCTCTTCAGGTTCACTGCAATCAAGACAGATCTTCAGGCCTATTTTACAGATTGCAGATGCACATTTCTTTTGCTGAGTTTTTTTTTTTTGTTTTCTTTTTCCATTTGATTGCATATCCAACTCTATTCATAATTTTGGTTTCTAAACATCAAAACTGGGTTTCAACAGAGATAATTTGCAGCTTAAATCAAATTAAGACAGTACTAGCAGGTCTTTCTGGCAGGCTCAAATCACCTAAGGGAGTGGCTGGTACTGGTGGAAGCTGTTGCAGCTTAGGAATCTAGCTTGGCAGTTTATTAAGCAGCAAGATGGGGTGGCTGTCTGGTTTAAACTGGGAAAAAGATACTTAGTAGCTTCAGTATGGAAATATCTGAGGTCTAAGCAGTTGAAGGTTGGTTGGAGGAGGACGACTACTATGGTTCCCTTTTCATATACCAAAGCAGGCAGTGGTCTCTTGGATGGCTATCCTTAATAGATTGCCACCCAAAGACAGGCTGCTTTCATGGGGGATTACAATTGATGTTTGTTGTGTGCTTTGTTCGGGCCAGTAATCAAGGGATCATATATTTCTTTGGCTGTGAATTTTCCAAAGATATTTGGCATGCGGCTGTCCTGCTTTGTCAGCTGTACAGGGGAGTTAGACTCTTGGAGGGATGAGGTTCATTGGGAAGTTAGCAGGCTTAAAGGGAAGGCTAATCTCCGTTATCTTGCGCTTAGCCTGGAATGTTCTCATGTACCAGGTTTGGAGGGAGAGAAGCAACAGTCTGTTTGATCAGACTCCAGCTACAAAGTTGGAGGTTCTTGGTTACATTAAGGATGCGGTCAGATTGTACCTATCTGATTTGAGGAACATAGCAACTGATTCTGTCAATTTGAACCAATGTGATTCTTGGGGTTCAAAGTCTACTATGTTTGATTAGGTGGTCATATTTTTTGGTATTCGAGATTATCAGGATTTAAATTCTAATGACTGAAACTACGAGTCCAGCTTTTGTTAACAGTCCATTCGGACTGTTATTTTGATATAGATGCTATTTGCACTGTATCGAGGACATCTTAAATGATAGTAGCACTGTAGCAGGTTTTCTGCTAGTAGGATAAAAACCATAAGGATTTTACTGTTACAAATTCTCATGTCAACCATGAAAACTTCCACAACCTGATCTTTCCTAGCAGAATTTTTTAACCTAAACAATAAATCTATTGAATATAGCTTAGAAAATCTTCAACTTCGTAGCACAGTGACAGAAAGTATCCACCACTTCGATCAAGGCCCTTACCCAGAAAATAAAGATTGCTTTATTTTTACAGAAAGGTTCAAATGTTTGTTGAATATGCAGCCACAATGATAACAACTCGCCTTACCTCGTAATTGGCTTGATTCTCTTCAATACATGTCTGTACCATTGGGTCTATTGGTAGCATAACAACAATGTGGCGAAACAAGGCTTTCAATATAGACAGCTGGGAGAAACCAATCCCAATGATTGCGTGGATCATACCAGACCAATTCCCGACCATAATAATCTAATACAAATTTACCAGTTTTTGTACAGTATAATGCGTTCTCCTAGTACTTATATGATTCATGCAAGGTTTCTCCAACACTGAACAATCTAGTCCATGACGATTTGACACCGTATTCCTTCAACAGCCATGCCTCATAAATAGCTTCACAATCATATCCTTTATAGAACAGGCATAGGCAATCTCCTGAAATCCCCAAAGCCATTCTATTATCTTTACTCTCTTCTATATGATCTGGTGGGATCAGTTCATCGAATTTCTCTTCCACCATGTGAAATGCAACGATTACATAGGTTTTTCTCAGACCTGTTTGTCTTGCTGCTGACCAATGCAATGCTCAACGGAGAAAAATCCCAGCTCCTTCTGTTTCTGTTCCAGATTGGAGACCTTGTTTCCTTGGACAAATGTTACTTTTCAATTCCAGAACATCAACTTCAGTTTCTTTAGAAGCACTGGCTGTAGAAGGGCGAGCAACTCCAACAACTTTGTAACCATCAGTTGAGAAATCTTAGCCAAGACCGTAAGAAAATGTGCCCTTTGTATCAAAAGGACGGAGTTTTGCCAATTCCAAGGCTTCTCTAATAGTTGGATTCCACAAGAAGATGCGCCCATGGTCAATGACTGCACATATTAAGCCATTAAAAGACCCTTCCAATTCATACCAACCATCCACCAATTCATCAGAGTCGGAGACTTCTTCATTGCAGCCGGATACTCAAGTTCGAATACGAGTTTGCTTCATCGTCAAGATCATCACCACAAGCTTCACAGACTGCTGATTCAAGAGGTTCAGTAATGAGAAGGACTCTGAGGCCGCTAAAGTCGCAGTTCTTCTTTGACTGTGCAAGGTGTAATTTGGCAAACTGAGAATCAGAGATCAAAGCAACCATGGCTTGCATACACACTTAAGCTGTATCAGATATTTGACTGGTAACGTGGACAGTATATTGACAATAATGTCAAGAGGAGCTAAGGGATTATTTCCATGGCTTCCATTAAGATTGATTCTTGTTTCTGCCTTTGCTCTTTGGATACCCTTCAAGTTAAATAGCTGAACCACATTGTTTGAATTACCTAGAATCTTACATTGTACACTACCAATAATTTGGGATTTTAGACATTGGTTGAAAGGGCCATCAGTTCTTGTACCAAAATATTGAGAGGAGAAATTTCCTGTCAGAATAACATTGGCTACATAAAATTTTTTATTCAATGATCAGCTGCTTCATTTTTAAGTAGTCATTGCAAATGGAAACTAATTGAAGTAGTACTTTAAAGAATCATCCACTTTTATTTTATTAATCCAGAAGTTGGAGGAATAACAGAAATTGTACAGGGGAAGCCATGTGTACAGTCCATTCTTTTCCATTTTAGATTTGTTTTAATATCTTCTGAAAAGTAATTGACAAGAAAATACTATACTTGTCCAATATGTGGTGTAGTTCACAAGACCTTTTTTTTATTTTGGGGGGGGGGGGGGGGGGGGTGTTAAATTTTCTTGCAGCTGCCAACAGTAAAGAAAAAAATTAACTTTTTCTGGTTTAGTAATAAAATAAAATAAAAGAAAGCTAGGAAAAGAAACAAACAAACAAACAATAAAAGAGTAGAAGAAAGAAGCCAAGAGAACAAAAATAAAACCAATTCAGAATAGGATTTCATTTATATTTTACAAACATAGTTACAACATGATGAGAAGAAGAAGAAAAAAAAAAACCAAACAGAGAATGTTATATCCCTTATTAACTAGGTTTTGAACTAAATAGATTGTTATGCAAGCAAATGTAGCTGAAGTACTTGATAATATGCAATTAACAATTCCTGACCTTTACACTTTCCATTGCAGTAAACATTGTTGCACAACCTCCAGTTATTCGCGTGTCCAAGGAGTTGATGTTGTAGATAAAGATATCATCCATCAACAATAAATTGGTCGTCTTGATTGTCTCCATCAAACCTCCCTTCTCCATGAACCATACCATTCACATGGTGCCAATTTTGCATAATTTGTGAAAGATAATGGTTGCTGGCACCACTATGGTCTGAAAGTCCTGCTGGATGACCAGTCCATTGAGAGACAATCCCAAGCAACTGGCTAGTAAGATTTTATTTCTCGTGAAGAATACGGTTCTGCATCAGGCTCGTTTCTGCTCTATGCTGATTTAACATTTTACAAAATTAAAATTAAAAATGATTATTCATAAATTACATAATTTATATCATGGACATATTTGTTGGCATAAATGATATATTTTAAAAAAATATTTATATTCCATTAATAACTAATGTGTCCATGTTAATGTTCATGTATGTTATCATTAATGTTTATGTTGTCAAATTATTTAATCTCAACATTTGATTCAATTATTAACAATAAAAATCACAACTTATATCATACTTTGTTCATATTTGTTTGAATCATTATATACAAGTGTATTATATTTGTAACATATATTGCATAGATCGTATATAGCATTTAAAATCAATCATGTTTACAATATTTACAATAATAGTTAATATTAATTAAATATTTTTACTTTTATTCACATTAGTTTTAATTTACTGTCGATATGATTTTCATATTTATTCATTATTTTTTTTCAACGAAATCATTATTTCATTTACTTACATAATAAAGTAGGTTCATTTGGGTTTAGGAATCCGAATGTGGTGCTGTCCGTATCATAGAAAGCATTCCCTTGAGAACATCTCACTTCGTGGAAGACTTCAAAAGTTTCTGCATTAATCGAAAAAGGTTATTAAAATCACTTAGCATACTTAAACTTCCACAAAAATATAGAACTCTTTTGTATTTTTTTACAACTAAAATTTTGTAAACAATTGTGTCATGAGGATAATGTTTTCTTGTTAATGCTTACATTTTAGATTAGGCATGGGAGTTGAACGCAAGAATCCATTCCAAGGAGCAAGAAGATGATCATGGGAAGCTTCTAGCGGTAATGTCTTAAGCACTATGTATAATGTGGCTTTCATCAACCCCAAGTCATCAAATATCCCTCCACCTGCACAAAACTTCCAAAAATAAATGCTGAGCTAAAACTTAAAACAGGATAAATTGAAAATTGTAGAAGGCTTGACAAAATGACCAGTGATTCAAAGCATATCATGTCTTCAAAGGTCCATAATTTCTGACATGAATTGTTCAAAGAAGAGGATTGGCTGCCAAGAAGCATGGAGTTTAGTCCCTGAAAGTAAAATGTAATTAGATGTTTTAAAAAAAAGTGGGAAATTTTGACTGATATCAAGCATTTCTTATTCCTTTGGGTCCAAAAAAGTTCTAATTATTTGAATTTTATAACTTCACTTATTAATTATGGATTAGTTGTTGTATCAGAACAATACTTGGCAGATCATTTTGTATATTTGATTATATATCTAGTAAAGAATGATCATTTCACCTATTGGATAGAGAACAAATTACTGAAAGGATTTACTTGAATCATGAAGAAGTGAGTATATGTAAGCTCATCATCCAAGCAACCAAGGTATTCTCTCGGTATTGGTCCATGGCGAGTGGTCACCTTGATACCTGATGCAAATTTTCTGTCCTACCTTTGGTGGCTTTCACTACAACGTGAATCATTAGCACCTCTCCCGTGCAACGACTTGAAGCTGAGGAGGAAAAGGCGATTTGCTTGTGAATTGAAATAAGATGCACTTGAAAAAGCAATTTTTTAAGTAACATCTAAGCGGCAGAAGCCTTTACTCAGAAATCATATGCTTTTCTGAAGTGTATTCTGGCGATCCATGCTTTCTTTTCCAAGAAATATATGTATGTAGGCCCTGGTATCTTCTCAAACCATTGGCCTGAAGCAGAGAAACAAATAATCAAGGCTTTTATACTCATAAGCTCAATTTTATAGCCCTACAACTTACAAGAAAACATTTAATTTGTATTTTACTGTGTGTGAGTGCAGAAGCAGAGAAACAATGGATGTTATTAGATTAAAATGAAGAAAATATTCTAAAGAAATTAGCCATAAAATGTTAGGGAAAACCTATCAATTGGAAAATAGATATGTATACCTGGAT